>NC_056739.1:62644951-62727451 GCF_019279795.1 Protopterus annectens | reverse complement strand
AGACAATAGTTGAATGAGTCCTTAGATTTTTTTGGAAGGTCCCCACTGTTGCTAGAATAACAATAGAATAGAAAGAGACAGCCATCTGGAAATTGTTTAGAAACTATCTGCCCCTTTTTCTTCTCATCATAACAAACAAAAAGTTGATTTGTTTTTCTTAAACCTTTAATTCTATCTGCATAAAATCTGAGTTGTCGGCGTACATCTAAGCTGTGAAATATTCCGAATCCCAAAAAAAGAAGGTGAGCTGAACTGTTTGGTTAAGGGTAAATTCACAGACTACCTTTGACATAAAGGAATGGTTGCTTCTGAGACTCACCCTGTCCTTGTAAAAGACCAAGAAAGGTTGCTTCTTAAATGTACAAACATGTTCAAAGATGGCTGCCATCCTGTGAACACTGCATATCTACAGCTCTTCATATATCCTGAGGAAAATCTAACCCTGAAGCTATACTACGAGCTTTTTAACAACAATTTTTGGCTAAAATTAATCTACTACATTCAAATCTTGCTTGAGAGGTGAATAAACTTGGAGAAATTAAAGAATTCAACAGGATTAGAACTGATTGACTGATTGACTGAAGAGAGTGTTAAACAAAGGAATTGTCCGATCACCAAACTTGGCCTATTCACTATTAAGCTATAGTAAAGTGCTGTTTTGCTTTACAATGTCAAAAGAAGACAAAAGCATGGATATAACAACAACAAAAACCAAACTGTCAGAACTTCAATCACCAGAAAAAGATTTAACTTCGAAAAGCAGAAGATTACAAAACAGCAGGAACTTCCAAAATCTGGAATTAAAAATAAACTGAACCAACTGGCAAACATGGAAGATATTAAAACTGCTCTGTTACCCATTCAAGAAGATTTGAAAGATCTATCTAATCAGGTACAATCTTTTGGCACTACCTGTAGTCAAATTCTTGAAAGAATGGATAAAACTGAAGCTAGAATATCTGAGAATGAAGACAGAATAACACTGCTTGCTAAAAAAAATGATATTCATCATCTGGATATTCATTCTATGCAAGCTAAAATTGTGGATTTGGAGGCAAGAGCCAGGAGCAATAATATAATTATCAGAGGGATACCGGAAATCTTCCAATACAATGATTTAATTTCATCCATTACACAAATATTTGAAATGCTGTTCAATGACTCTGATATGGCTAAACAAATAATAATAGAGAGAGCCCATAGAGCTTTCAGAGAATCACAGGCTTCAAATATACCAAGACCGGTATATGTCAAAATACTCAACTACCAAGATGTAAATAAAATAATATTAACTGTAAAAAAGAATGGTGGTTATATTATGTGGAACAAAAATAAAGTTTCTATGGCTCAGGATTTGCCACTGCAAATAAGGCAAGCTAGACAAGCATTATCTGCATACTGCAAGTTTCTCATTGAAAAGCAGATTAAATTTTAAATGAAATATCCCAACACATTATTTTTTACAGTTGATGGCTCCAAATATTCTGTCTCTACAAAAAAAGAAGCAAAATCTACCTTCCTGAAGATTTTCAAGTCTCTGCCTGCTTCAGAATCTTAATCTGGCCCTCCGTTCCAATTGCTACAACATCAGAGGTCGCATTCGTTTTTTGCTGCAACTCGAGGCTTCTTAATCCTTTGTTTGAGTCTTCAGTCCACCAGGCCTCTTGGAAATCAGATAATTACTTGTTTTGTAGCTTCTGATCGTTCGCAAAGCATTTCTGAGTTTTTATGGCTTTCACGAACTGTATTTTCCCATGAACAAACAGGAAATGCTTTTGTTGCTGCTGAGGGTTTGTTTTCGTTGTGGCGCATCCAGAAGTCCACCCATTTAATGGGTCCCCCGTCGCGAAGCCGAAGGCAGGTTTACAGGCTTGGAAACCGGAAATTTCTATTTAAAGAAGAAAAAAGTAAATTAGACTGCAATAATAACATTTGTTGATATTTAAAATACATAGAACGTATTTAATTAACTAAAGTACACTTTTAACCTATTCAGGTATGTAAGTACTTCAATTAATGATGTGGGTGTTGAAAATGTATTAATTAATAGAAGGTTTAGTAGAAACCCTGCTTTTAATATAACTATAACATCTGAAGACAGATTAGCTGTCTTGTTGCAGTCAGTTTTATTTTCTAGTTGTCAACAGAATATAAGGCTACTATTCATGATAGAATCTGTTTTGGTCTGATAGGATGGTATACACTTTGCATGGCTACTATCCTTTAGAGATTTTACCTGAGGTTACCCTAAAGCTTTATAATAACTACAATGTCTAGGTAATATGAGTGAAGATAAGGTTACTGGAATGTTAGTGATAGATAGTGTTTGCTATGTAAAACGAAAACATAGATCTTATCAATAATAAGATTTAATAATGTAAATAGCATGTTTATAACTGCAACTGTATTAATATACAAGCTACATAATTTGTTTTAGAGAATATAATCCAACATAGTAAATGATGATAATACAAATCAGACCGTTTTTATTGTCAGGAATATTACACGGAATGGTGAAGTTTCAAATAAGTTTGTACAATACAATTTACCATTCCTGCTGTGTATCAATATTGCAAGTATTTAGATAGTGAGGTGGTCTAGCGGTGGGGTACCTAACGGGTGAATAGTCCATGGGGTACTTCACTGTTGGATCTCCGATAATGTGAGGGCTTGTTCGGTTATTTACTAACATTTTAATTTAGGGTATTAACACATGTAAGATAGTTTGTATTTTTAAGTATATAATCTGGTTTACTGATTTTAGTATAGAAATTTCTTACATGAAAGTAGCTATTACACTCCTGGTACTGACTAATATGATGGTTATATTATTTATTTATTATCCTAATGTATAACCATATTCGCCATCAAAATGAAGTTCAAGCTCTCACTTTATTTACTTTATTTGCTGACATTAAAGGTCTCAGATAAATTTGGACTCTATAAATAACGTAGGATCCAAATGTAATATTCAAGTGGTCAGTTATTCACTTTTTCTGTGTTTTTTCTCTCAAGTGATAGTACACTTTGTTGATTATATACAAGTTAATAATTGTATTGCTTAACACTGGTTAGTGTCTCATATTTGATTGTTCTAGGTTTAACTATTGTTTTTATATATTTTTAAGCAATATTTCTTATATAGTATATAACCTTTTACTTATATTGCTTTTCAAATATTCTTACTGAGACACAACCAATTATTATCATTAGGTAAACATTTAAGTTTTATTGGAGAGGATTGATAATAATTTTATGGGTAGTTAAGACCTTTCTATTTGATATGTTTAAACAAACAGATTGATCAAGAGATGTAGATGTTCAGCAGTGTTTATTCGGGAATGTCTTGGTTAGGCTTTGTAGATTTAGTTGTAGCATTTATAGGTTTTTTGCATGATTTAGATGTTACATATTTTAAGGGAAAGAATAGATGTTTAACAATGTTATTTACCCGTAAAATTTTTAACAATGTAAAAAACCTATGTATATCCTGGTCCAGGGGTATAGTGGATAGGCACTGGTGTGGGATGGGATTCAAAGATTGCTTCCAGAAAATATATATTTTGCAAATATATTTGAATCTATTACAGCTTCTCAAATTTAAAGTACACTTAAACAAATTAAAGATCTTAGTATGTGGATAATAGACTCATGGAATACTAAAGGGCTCCAGAACTTGAAGAAGAGGAAAATATTTCTTCATTTATTTCTGCAGACAAAGGCATATTTTATTTTACTTCAAGAAACTCATTTGACCAATGATCAATGGGCAGGTATTAAGGAAATTAAATGGATTAGAGAGGTGGTAGCCTCGGAAGGGAAAACTAATAGTGCGGGAGTTGCTATAGTTATAAAAAATCAATATCAAGGTAAAATTCTAGACTGTAAAATAGACAAAGAGGGAAGATAGTGCTATGTGATTCTTTCATCCTCCCTTTATGATAAAGCTGTTTTACTTCTTAATGTATACGCACCATGTATTAATCAGCAATTTTTTATAGCATCACTTTACTCTATTCTTAACCAACATAATAATTGTTATATAATCATAGGAGGTGATTGGAATGCATATCAAGATCCTAAACTGGATAAATCAAGTTCACATAGGTATTTTAACAATCAAGCAGTAATAGCATTAAGTGAACTTAAAGCTGATTTTAAATTATATGATCCCTTTAAATATGCAAATAACCAGTTTAACACAAATAACTTTACATTTTACTCAAGTTGTCATAAAATGTGGTCTAGGATAGATTTTTTCTTGATTTCAGAGATACTAATTAATTTAGATCCCTGTGTATCTATACAAGCTCGATACTTATCGGATCATTCTAAAATTACATAAAATTTTAATAAAGATATTAGAAATACTCTATGGCACAGGGGTTACAATTGGTCTCTAAATCGAAATTTATTAAATAAAGAAGATATAATTCTGGAAATTCAAGTGATTCTTAATCTTCTATTAGTTAATTTCTCCAAACCGCAACATACACCAGATATAGAATGGGCGACAACCAAAGCACAAGTAAGGGGGATTTTTCTCCAAAAAGCTATGTATTATAAAAAAATACAAACTAGAGAGATACAAAGATTGGAATCTAAAATTAAACTATTAGATCAGGATTTAATTAGGAATTATAACAAACAAACTGAAATGGAACTATTAAAATGCCAAAAGGATCATTTTTTGATCCAAAATCGTTGGTTGTCATTCCATGAACATAAAATATTGGTAAAATATGCTAATCATATTCAAACCCCATCACAGGCATTAGCTCATATCATTAACCAATCAAAAATACCTTCTCAAATTCCTGAAATACAATTCAATAATAAAAGATATACAAATTCTAAAGATATTATGAATACCTTTGAATCAATATTTTCTCAAATTTATGGCGACCATCAGGAATTACTTACAAATAAGACTAATAACGATTTTCTACAAAAAAATATTTTTTCAGAAAATTGGGAATGAATCTCAGGTGGAATTAATCAAACCAATTTCCTCTGAGGAGATAATAGACACAATTAAAAAGTTGAAATCTCATAAAGCACCAGGACCAGATGGTCTGACTGCAGAGTTTTACAAAACTTTTTGTGATATCTTTGGCAAAATACTTCAACATATATTTAATTACATAATCAACAATAAAATTAATGATCCTCACTTTAATGCTTCCAGAACAATTCTTATACCTAAAGAAAATGCAGATCTTCAAAACCCGGATAATTATAGGCCTATCTCACTTTTAAATATAGATATGAAAATGTTGACCTCTATTTTAGCTAATAGATTGAAGAAGGTAATAGATTTAATAATATCCAATGAACAAGCCGGCTTTATAAATTCCAGACAAACCACCGACAATACTTTAAGACTTCAGACATTAATTTCTTATGCCAATCATCGAAATCTTAATGTTTACGCACTCATAATTGATGCACAAAAAGCTTTTGATAGAGTTAATTTAAAATTTTTGTTTGATATTTTACCATATTTTAATATACCCCAAGATTTTACTTTAACATTACAAAAATTATATAACAATCCTTATACAACTTTATATATTAATAAAAACTTTTCTAAAAGAATACAAATTAAAAACAAAACTCGTCAAGGCTGTCCTTTATCTCCTATATTATTCAATCTATATTTAGAACCATTATTTTTACATATTAAACAAAATACATATCATAATGCCCCAATAATCTATGGTACTAAAATATCCATGGCTGCTTTTGCTGATGACCTCAATATTTACTGTACGACACCTGTCTCAGATACCAAGAAAATATTAAAAGCAGTGGATGAATTTGCAGAGATATCTAACTACAAAATAAATCTTAAAAAAAAAACAATATATTTCCTTTAAAATCGCCTAAACCCTTTTCGCTTTTACCATTGGTAGGTCATATAAAATCTGAAGAGAAAATAAAATACTTGGGTATTGCTTTTTCCACAGATAATAGAGATTTTTATGTTAATAATGTTAAGCTGATTTGGGATCATTTATTGATTGACTTAAAAAGGTGGAATAATCTGAAGTTACCAACAATGGCAAAGGTTTCAATTATTAAAATGAATGTCCTCCCCAGAATATTATATATTTTTCGAGCTACTCAAGTTTTAATTTCTAAGAAATTCTTTAAACAAATTCATATGGAATTAGCTAAATTTATATAGAAGCCTAGGAAAACTAGAATATCTTATGATAAATTGATGATTCCGAAAAATAAAGGAGGGCTAGATCTACCTAATTTTGAATTATACTATTTAATAATAAATTCTAATAGAATTTTAAGAGTTGCTAACTATGAGATATCCAGTAGTAAATGGTCGCCTAAGTGGTTGGTTCTGAATTACAAACATGTTGTAAGTTTGGATATTAACCCTAAAGCACTGCCTTTTTTAAATAAAGACACCTTCAAATCATATGCTTTAATGGAGCATATTAGATTATATATAATATTGATACAAAACTTTTTTCAATCTTTAAATTTCTTGCAACATATGATGACTTTTCAACCCTTTCATAAGAACCCGAATTTGAAAATCAATAATCAACTGATAGATCTTAAAAAATTGCCACTTATAGTTAACTTAATTGTACTTGATCTATACCCTTATCTTAGTTTTTCAATACACGATATGTTAAAGGAGATGAACCTTCCTAAATCTTATTTAATCATAATGAGACAGTTAAAGGATCTTTCCATAAGTTACTTTAGTGACTTCAGAATTAATGAGGAAGATTTAACTAATTGTTCAAATTTATGGCAAACTCTTCTACACCACTCCAAATTTATAACTTCCACATATAAACTGGTAAAAGACATGAAATACCAAAATCAAATACTCTTGTCAAAATACTGGAAAGAAAAAATACCATTGATAGAAGATAATAAAATACTAAAAGCAATTAACTGTAAAATCAGTATCTCTTCAAAAGTTATTATTTACTCAATTGATGATATTTAATAATGCTTATTACACTCGTCTTAGCCTGCATAAATTCAATTCTAAAAATTTGCCTAAATGCCCATACTGTAATGATCAGCTGTAAATGCATATATAAACTTTGGAACTCTTTAAAAATT
Organism: Protopterus annectens; assembly: GCF_019279795.1. NCBI lineage: Eukaryota > Metazoa > Chordata > Ceratodontiformes > Protopteridae > Protopterus > Protopterus annectens. The sequence goes on along the minus strand of NC_056739.1, from coordinate 62,720,347 downwards.
CAACTACAAAAGATGAGTTATCAACATTCTACACTTTCTTGGGAATTTATGATTTTACATATCCCTCTGAATAACTTGGATAAATCCCAAATGATCATACTTATAAATATTTTCTTGTTAATGAAACTTTATATAGCTACAAATTGGTTGAATCCATCCCAAACTTCATGAGAAAACTTTAAAAGTTTAGCGATAAAACATATTTTAGCACACAAATTATTAATCAAGGATCATAGAAAAAATATAAATAATCCAAAAATATGGGAGCAAATTTTCAATATTGTGTTTGCTTAATGTTCCGAATTCAGTCTAACCCCTGGACATATATACTTAACTTGAAAGTTAGTGTTAATAATCCAGTATATTGGTACTAGATCTTTTAATACTCTTTGTCAGAAGTTTCTTTTTTTTGTATACTGATCTTGTTTAACTGATGGAAGCATTCATGTATATAGTGTACATAGATTGTAGTATTGTTGTTATATGTTTCATTTGGGAATTGTTTGTTTTTCATTGTTTTGTGTAATATTGTATGAACAATTGGAAAAATAATAAAAAATTATTATTGAAAATGTACAAACACACACATTGCTCTACATCCTCCCTGTTAAAAAGATTGTCCTTTGTAAAAATAATATCAGTCAGACATGCATTACTACATACATTACAAGCAAAACACAATGTTCATGTCCAAGTTGCTGCATACACATAAGAAAATTAGGATTTGTTAGTGATACTTTGTCATGTGCAAACAAGTCCACCCCATGAGGTAATTTCTAGTGATTATCCTTAGCCACTTTCTTTAGAAGGGAGCCCCAGTATTGTCTGGGTCTAAAGAGGATCATCAGTAGCATTTTGGAAGGTTCTTCCTTACCTTCTCAAGATCCTTGAAAATGGGTGGAATGGGGTAAAGGCATACAAAAGCATCACTGTCCATGGGATTGAAAAGGCAACTGTCTTGCAAGCCTGTTTGTAAGGTGTCTAAGAGCAGAACAATTTTAGATGTTTGTTGTCTATGGAAGCAAAAATATCTATTTGAGGGACCCCCCCCCCCATGAACTATAGGTACAAAGGCCACTCAGTGTAACATATGCTTGTAAGAGTGAGTCCTAGATCTGCTCAAGGTGTCTGCTTTTGTATTTTGCTATGAATATATGTTGCTGGGTGTAAGAGATTGTCTTGAATGGCTAAGTTCCAGGATATAATGCCCAATATGCAAAGGGGGTAAGATGTTATCCCTCCTTATTTATTTATGTGTACATCACAGTGGTGTTATATGTCAACACCTGTAACATGCCCTGAGCCCAAAGTTAGTTGAGAGATTTCATTGCATTGATAACAACCATCTTTTCTTTCAGACTAAAGTGTTTGTATCTGCTGTGTGGTTTGGTTTTCAAATTCCATGTGCCTTGATGCCCTGGATGAAGGCTGTCCAAGTAAAGAAATGAATCATCTCTGACTAGATTGTGACAAGGGTTTGGAGGGGAAAAGGGGGTTCCCACATTGGATAGAGCTTGTCTGGCACACCAAAAGAGTTCCTTCTTTACAAAGTGAAGAAGTGGAACTTTCTAAGTGAAAGAATAGGCGTAGTGGGCCCATACTGACTTCAGATACCACTGGATTTTCTTCACATGAAGACTGGCACATGGCACATGGATGAAACCATGAAATACAGAAACTTGAGAAATCCCCTTGCAGAAGTCATTTGCTGTTTGGACATGTTCCAGAAGTAGAGATGATAAACCTGAATCTTTCTTGGTCGAAGGAAAGCAGTCATTAGGGAAGTAGTCATGCAATATCCCTGGAATACCACACTGTGTGCTGGTTGCAAAGATGACTTTTTGATGAAAAGTCTGTGTCGCTCATCTCTCTCTCTCTCTCTCTCTCTCTCTCTCTCTAACACAGATGACAAGCAGGCAGAATATTTCATTCAGATACTTTAATACATAGAAACACATCAGGATGGATAGCAGCAAGATGGCTTACTACAAAATGGCAGTCTAGCTTGCACGTGCTCAGTATTTATAAACTTGTGCAAGCCCTTGGCTAGCTTCTTAAAGGTACATACACACAAATTGATCTACATCCTCCCTCTTAAAAAGATTGTCCTTTGAAAAATAATATCAGAGTTAGACATGCATTACTATATACATTAGAAGGAAAACACAATGTTCATGCCCAAGTTGCTTCATACCTGCTGCAGGGTTTTGAGATGCAACCATATCTCCTAACATAACAATCTAGACCAAATTTAGCAACAGAGACAGACTGTGGTGCACAACTCATATAAGGAACTTCTGGATTCATCACAGGAACAGGAATGTCATCTGGAACTTCCTCAGGAATTGGAACATGGATGACTCACTCTGAGATGAAGAGTCTTTCTCACAGGCTATGTGCTGTGGTATAGGCTCAGACAAATTGATGTTTCTGATTCCACCTAAAAATTGCTCCTTGTGATTCCACAATGTATGATCTCAGCTCTGGGCGAATATTCTTTATTATGACATCAATCTGATCATAACCTTTGGACATTTGCATCCTTATCAGTTCTCATTCTCGTAATGGATTGAGCAGTTTGCTGGTTTTATCATAGTAGGACTTCTGGATTAGGTGTTTCTTCAACAGATTGGCTTTCACTGGCCTGTTGTTTTTGATACATGGAACCAACAACTGATTACTGATTGGTAATGTGGTTCTGGTTTATCTCGACAGAAGTCTCTGAGCAGGTGAACCAAGATGTTTATCAAGAGGAACATTTCTGAGGTTCAAGAGATTCAGGAAAACATCACTATTATCTTGTTTTGACTTCTGTAGTAACTGTTTTGCACTTTGAACTGCACGTTCTGCCAAACCATTTGACTGTGGGTACTCAGGGCTACTTGTGACATGAGTAAAGTCCCATTCTTCAGCAAATCATTTAAATTGTTGGCTTGTAAACTGCATGCCATTCTCAGAAATAACTTTGTGTGGACTACCATGGACTGCAAAATGATGCTTCATCTTAGTAATGACAGTACTGGATGCTAGATTAGGAAGTAGGTCAATCTCGAACCAACTGGAGTAAGAGTCTACTAACACCAAATAATGTTGACCATTCACTTGAAAATGTCCATGACTACTGTCAACCAAAGTAGTTCAGGAATCTAGTCTGGCTGAAGTGGTTCCTTCTGTTGATGTGGTTTTGTTCTATTACATATGGAACAAGATGAAAGTGCTCTCTCAATGTCTTGTGACATAGAAGGCCAAAATACAAGTTCTTTCACCCTTCTTTTGGTAGATTTGGCTCCTGGGTGACCACGTTACAAGACAGTAATGTACTCTTGTTGCAAAGACTTTGGAACAATTACTTTCAGACCTTTCATAATGATATCTTTGTCAGACAAAATCTCATCTCTGTAGAGAAAATAAGGTTCTGCATCTTGAAGTAAACTAGATTGCTTTGACAGCCATCCTTGATTGATAAAGTGGCTGAGCCTTTGTAAAACTGGATCTGTGGCTGTGCGATCTCTCAACTCATCAAGACATGTGGGAGAAACATTTCTCACTTCCATGACTTCAAAATCAAGGTTCTCATTCTCATGTTGTTATGCTATGTATCTGGGGGATCTGGATAATGTATTAGCAAGACAAAGAAGTTTGCCTTTCTTTTAGACAAGACTGAAATTATACTTTTGCAATCTCAGCATCATATGTTGTAGTCAGGCTGGAGCTGAATGCATAGGCTTTCTCAAGATGGTGACTAGAGTTTGGTGGACTGTTTTAAACATGCAAACACAATTTCCAAAAGTTCTTTCTCGATCTGGACATACTGCATCTCAGTTTGGGTAAGAATTCTCGATGCACAGGCAACAAGTTGATCCTCTTGTAGAATGACTGCACCAAGACCAAATTCTGAAGCATCACAGGAAAGTGTAACTGGTTTGTGAATATCATAGTATCTGAGAGTTGGTGGACTAGCAATTCTCTGTTTCAGGACTTCAAATGCTCTTTGGTGTTGCTCTAACCAAGACCAGGATACATCATGTGTTAGCTCTCTAAGTGGCTCTGATAGTTGACTCATGTCTGGTATGAATTTGCCTAGATAGTTAACCATGGCAAGAAAATGTTGCAGGGCTTGAACAATGGCTGGAGCTGGCATCTCGAGAATGGCTGTTTGCCTTCAAGGGTCTAGTTGTAGGCCTGATCTGGTAAATAAATGACTAACATAAGTAATTTCTTGTAGCTTGAATTTGCATTTCTGTGGATTGAGCTAAGTTCACTTGACGTGCCCTTTCTAGAACTTTTCTGAGGTTTCTGTCATGCTCTACATCACCATGACGTCCTACTATTATGTTGTCCACTATAATAGCACAAGGATACCCAGAAAAAAATTGCTCCATTGCACACTGAAAGACTTTACTTGCAGAATTTATCTCAAATGATATTCTCAAAAATCTGTACCTGCCAAATGGAGTACTGAAAGTAGTTAGCAGTGATGATGTCTTGTCAAGTTGAATTTGCCAAAATGAACTCTTTGCATCTAAGACAGAAAAAACAGTGGCATTTGACATCAAGGCTGTGACTTCTTCAACTGTGCACATTGGATGATGAGGTCTTTTTAATGCTTTGTTCAAATCTCATGGATCAATACATATTCTGATGTCATCTGAACTTTTCTTATGAGCTACTACCATGGAAGATACCACTCATTTGGAGTTGCAACTGGACAAATCACACCTTGTCGCACCATTTTATCTAACTCAGCTTGGACTCTGCCATGCACGGCTATTGGAACTTTTTGTGCTGGCCTGATAACTGGACTGACCTCTGGGTCGAACTGCATGGATTACAAAACTGTAAGCTTCTCTAATTTATCTTGGAAAAGATCAGCATAGGTGGAAAAAATGTACTTGGTAAAATTAGAGTAGTGGTCTTTTAAGATAACTTGGTGGACTTCCTTATTAAATTATAGCAGTTCCATTTTCAAACTATTTCTGAGCCCTGATAATGACTGGACGTGCCTCTTGACCACATAAAATAACAAGTTGTAGCTTCTTCCAGCTGAGTAACATGAAAGCACTACTGAGCCTTTGGTTTGAATTTCTTCACCTCCATATGCAACAAGCTTCACACACCTTGCTGAATCAAGCCTTTCACCATAACACACTCAAGCAAATGTTTCTACTGTCATAACATTGGGGTCTATATTAGAAGCACGAAAATGCTTCTAAACGAATATGGAATAAGCGACATGTTCATCGAATCACATTTAAGTGACTCGATGAATATGTCAGAGGGCAAGAAGATGGTTGGCCAACTTCATGGAGTTGCCCTTTCCTTCCCCTATAGTGCAATCTCGGAGTCAGTATATTTAGTTGGGGGGGGTGGCGAAGCCCCTCACCTGTTTATAATGTTAAATATTTTTTTTTAGCGAACAGCCGCTTAAGTTTTTTTCCTAGGGAAAAATTTGCTTACGTGGCCATTCGCTATTTTTAGTTTTCTTGCATTATGTGTTGACTTTTATGTAGTCACATATATGCACTTTCATTCTTATAATATAGACCCTAATATTGCACTTGGAACCTGTATCAACTTTGAGCTCTATAGGTTTGCCATTTATCTGGACAGCACAAAATACTTCACTCTTTGCCCTTAAATCTACTACATTGACCGTTTCATGAAGCACACCATCAACATAAACCGTAGGGTTGCAGCTTTCTAATTGAGCAACTCATTTCTTAAAATGTTCCTTTTTAATAAAATAATGTGAGCCTTTTGATTTACAAAACCTTTTGAAATTATTCCATTTATTGCATTTGTTGCATTGTTGACCAAAAGCTAAACATTTCTCCCTTTTAGATTCATGACTTCCACCATAATTATGAAAGTTGGCAATGAAACTGGGGGTTGAGGCTCATGCTTTGAGTTTGCTGATTCACTGTTATGCTTTACTGAGACTGTGTGAACTCTGGAATTTGCTGAAAAGCTCTGGGGTTTACCAGTGAGTGCCACAGGGGCTACAATTGCTTCCATATGCTTGGGCCTGTTTCTTTTAATAATCTGCGGCATACTATCAACATGAGCTTTGTCACTGTGCCTTCTAAAGCTGTTCTCATTTGTAAGCATATTTGTATGCTTTTCTGTGAGTTTGTATATCTGACAAGTCTCAATGGCCTTATTCAAAGTTAAATCACTGTCATGACGCAAAATCTTTCTCACAGCATCATCTTTAATACCACACACAAGTCTATGTTTCATCAACTCATCCCTTATATCACCAAATCTGCACATTGTAGCTTTGTTTCTCAGGTCAGTTATATATACTGCAAAAGTATCAGCAAGCTTTTGATCCCTTGTGTAAAATAAATGCCTTTCCATTGTAACATTTGTCCAGGTATTACATGTTTCTCTAAATTTAGGATTTAAGCACTCAGGGTCCTCCCTTGACACAACCTGTACAACAATATGTAATTTTTCCCCCTCTCCAGTATAGATAACAGGTGCATACGCAAATTAACATTCCCTTTCTATGGCTTCTGACCACTAAATTAAGTAGAATAGATTTCTTTGTACAGTCATCTTTATCAGAAAATGCAGCCTGTATGACAATGTTGTACTCTTGCTCAAACACTTTCCAGTTCTCAGCAATATTACTGTCAAACACAAGTGCACTGGGTTTTCAAAAACCATCTACCATGCCCACAAAGTATACACAAACACACTGAAAATATGGCCCTTGTAATTATGTATGAACAAACTGTTCTGTGAGCTTGTAATAACATTCAAATACGCAATAAACTCTTTGAAATACCGTACTTTACAAAATATGGTCTGTAATGGCTGTATTCTGCAAAATATGTACTGTAATGGCTGTACTTTTGTGAAATAGTTTTACTGTAACACTGCACAAACATGCAAACACTTTATACATTTATAACTCGGATAACATTGCTTAATCCGAAATATACATGCTTTGTGAAAATGTGGTTGTTTCCCCTTATTTGTACTTTATTTCAATGATCTTCATATTAATTCAAATACTTTTTCAATATTGTACATAATTGTTTTTTGGAAATGTCATTTAGAATGTTCTGTATGCCTTGTTTCATATTTTATGAAAAAAAATAGTGCTGAGCAAGTTTTAATATCTGAAATTCCTTTTGCGAAGTTTGCACATTATAGGGATAATTCACTGCTGCATATTCCTCCAGTTCCAAGCAAGTGCCTTAAGTTGTTTTAGCCACGCCATCTCTAACTTCATGCCCTTTTTGACATGCTGCTTCTGACACCATGTCACTCATCTCTCTCTCTCTCTCTCTCTCTCTCTCTCTCTAACATAGATGAAAACCAGGCAGGGTATTTTGTTTAGATGCTTTAATATATAGAAATGCATCACGGTGGATAGCAGCATCATAAAATACAAACAAACTGGCTAACAGACAGACCTTACATACATACATGCTTACATCTCAACAGCTTACTACAAAATGGCAGTCTAGCTTCCACGTGCTCAGTATTTATACACTTTTGCAAGCTCTTGGACAGCTTCTTAAAGGTACATAAACACACACATTGATCTACAGTCTGAATCTGAGAAGGCAAAAAATATTCTTATTAAAGTCTACAACTGTTAACATTTCATGACAACAGGGCTCTGAAATTAAAAGAATACCTTGAAGTCTGCAGAAGGCTATTGTTTGAGCAAGGCATTTGGTAAAAACGCTTGGAGCAGCAGAGTTCGAATGGCAGTGAAGTAAATTGATAATTTCATCCCAAAGCATAGAATCTTAAAAAGGATCTGTGATTCTTGTGAATGGGAATGTGGAGGTAAGCATCTTTTAAATCTAGACTGACTAAAAGAGAATGCAGAGAGAGCAAGAAGATGAAATAGGCTCAGAAATGTTAATATTTTCAATGTTGGAACATGCATGAAGGTGTTTAATCTGGAGATATCTAGAATACATCTCTAAGGTGCTGGTGCCCTCTTTTCTAGGTGGCAGAAAAAGTATGGAATAACACCTGTTCTCTACTGATCTAGATGAACTAGTTCTGTGACTCCCTGAAGAATTAAATCTGAAGGAATTGGAGGAATGAGGTGGTGTTGTCATTTGGGAACCTGTATTATTCATAAGGAAGTAGGAAAGGATACCCATTGCTGTTCGCACCCATTTTTAAGATGTCTAGTATGCAAGAGTCTGTTGTGATAGATTATCAAACTAGAAGAGAAAAATACAATTTTCTAGCAATTTTTCTGAGATTGCCTGGGGTGGGGGTAGGGGTCAGGTTTTGATAAGGATAGGCAGAAAATGTTTCCTATTGAACTTGATCTAAGAGATTTGCTGGACTTATGTAGAATTCTCCTTGCTGCTTCTTTTAAAATGATCCTTTACTATGTTTTGCATGGATTTAGATAGATTATTAAAAAAGGGTCCTAGGTCAGCTGGATAATTGATTTGAAACTTAGAAACCAGAGAGAGACAATCATGTAACCCAATCTCCCTCTTTAAATAGCTTTTTGAAACACCTCTGCAGAAGAATATACAAATAAAACCTTATCTAAGGGAACATTTAATAACTGTGCTTTAACAACTTCTAGAAAAGATTGAAACTTTAGCCAAGCATGTCACTTTATGAACATGCCAGATTCAGTTGTTTTAGAAACCACATCCGCAGCATTGTAACTACATTTAATATCATGCTCAGCTACATTGTAACCATGTTTAATATCATGCTCAGCTACATTGTAACCATGTTTAATATCATGCTCAGCTACATTGTAACCATGGCTAATGTCATACTCAGCTACATGAGTGACAGAAGAAAACATTTCCAGATGAGTAACTTTAATATTAGCGTAATGAGTTCTAGCTGCAGTTTGTCTCATACTCTCCAAAATGTTCTAAAAGGTATTTGCCATGTGAGTTTGACACTTAATTGTTCTAAGGATAAAGATCAGAAGTACAGCCCTTCTTGCTATATGTATCTATCTATCTATCTATCTATCTATCTATCTATCTATCTATCTATCTATCTATCTATCTATGTATCTAAAGTTCTGTCTTTGTCACTAGGAATAGGATAGGAGGTAGGAAAAATCCTAGTTCCTCTGCCATCCACTTTCACACTTTTCTTTTTTCCTGACAGACATAAAGAAAATTTGTCACAAAAAGTTATTGAAAAGAGGAAGCATTCCCACTGTTGTAATTTTCAGCCTGAGTCTCTACACTGAAGCTTACCCTACTGAAAAGATGACAAGATACAACACTGTCAGAAGTCTGCATACACATAATAACAGCAAGAAAGTTCTGGGTTTTTGGCATGGCTGTACATTCCTCTTATACTATCATGCAGGCTCATGTTAAGGACAGACATACAGCATGAGATGAAGGAGCCTGAGCTTTGCAGACTAGCCTAAAATATGGGTATCCTGGTTGTTAAGTTCCATTTGAGAAGAATACAGCAGCAGTAATTACATGAAGAAAGTACATCTGTGTACTTTTGTGACTGCATGAAGAAAGGAGAGTTGTGTAAACAAACGTACCTTAACAGTAGATGCTCTTTGATGTCCACAGACAGCTCAGGTGCTATCTTGACAAAACTAAATGGGTCAGATCTTAGGATCAGTTGTTCATTTTTTTTGTAAATCAAGAAGAAAGGACAACCTGTGTTAAAACAGACTATTTCCAGTTGGTTGTCTAAAGCTATTACCTTTTAAAATCAGCAGAATTGTTCCAGGCAGGGTCAATGTCACTCTAGCAGAGCCTTGGCTTCATCTGTTTTTGTTTTGTTTTTTTTGGAAAGGGTTGGATCATAGAAGTTATTTTACAAGTAGCAACTCAGTCCTCTATACATTCATTTACATGGCATTACAAGCTTGATTCTTACTTTCTGTTTAGATCACACTTTGCTAGGATCATTCTCCAGGAGCTCCTGGACATTTCCCCTTCCACCTCCCTAATGTAGAAAGCTAGGGTTAAGGCAATTGCAATAGTGATCAATGTAATGAACATAGTAGAGCTGCGTAAGCAAATCTACCATATCAGTAGTTGTTAGAATGATCACTGCGGCAGCAGCTGCTCTCTCCCTCCATCTGCCTTGTTTCTTGGTGTGTTGTTTATGCCAGGGTATGAGTACTTATTTTTTGTTGTTCCTAGCATTGTCCATTCAGGGATAAGCCATTCTTTCTCTGTTAGCATGAAAGCTCTGAAGGGCTTGACACCCAAACCTGTCTTTCTAGTCAGCTCAGCTCAAGCCATCAGGTTTGGACATGTGAAAGGTATCATGAAGCTTTGGAAATGGGTGGGCTTTATATATTTGGTAGGATATAGCCCATATAGATAAGGCTACTGCAGCAGTGGTCAATGTGATGAATATCATCATATGCACTGTGCTGTAGAGTGCTCTGGTAATGTAGAAATGTACGCTTACCATCAGTAAAGTACAGCACATGACAGCCCTTGGCAAGTCTCCTACAGTCACTGCTATTACCAAACATACAATAATCTCTAGGCTGTGCATATTCTGATCCATATTACACACTTACAACATTACCTAGAGCCACACATGCTAAATGAGTTACTGTCTGGCTGTCACTGTGCCACAAAATAAAGTGATGCATATCAAGCTGATTTTGTCTGTTGCCCCACAGCAATAGTATTATCTGAAGACCCAGGCTGATATGTTACAACACTGGTTTGAGTCTATATCAGAATCTCGAAGTCTGACAATATTGAACACGATATTGTCGACATGAGATTACCGAAAGCACACAACATCAAACGTTTAAATGGAAATCTCTGTAAGGGGAGATTTCCGTTTAGTTAAATGTTGTGTGATCTTGGAGTTGGTATAGGTTCATAGGTTCATAGGTAGGTACTAGACTATCTGCCTGAGGGCATTTATAAGCCTAGCCAGAGTGTGTCAGCTTTGCCACCCCATTGATTAATTAACTGAGCCTCTGTCAAGAAGAGCCAATGAAGTGATCCCAGGGGTGTATTTTTTGTTACCCATCCACTCGTCAAGGATTCTCTTGAAGAGTGTTAGTGAGGGGCTCTGCCTAATGTAGTTAGGAATTTTGTTCCAAAGCATGGGGAATCTCTGTGACAGGACTCTAACCCTCCAGCATGTTCTATTTATTAAATAAAATAAAGTTCAGACGGAGTGAATGCTCTACCACGGACAAAAAACAGGATCCAAATAAGACAAAAAACAGTCCGTAGAGCAAAACAATGGTGAGGATTCCAAAAATTCCAAAACGCTGTCCTTGTTGTAAAAATAGCAAAAAGTTGCCAAACAATCCAAAATGGTAAAAAACAGGTTTATTCAGACAGAATATCTGTTATAGCTTCTTCAGACCAGATTACAATTAATTATATCCTGAGTGACCCTATGTTTAAGTACCCTTATGGCAATGGCAGTTTTATGATACGTGTGGCAGGCAACTGCCAATCCAAAGATATAGTGTATTTGGCATCGTGTGTATTGTGTCCAGCCTACTATGTAGGCAAGACGAATCGGACACTCAGAGATAGGATGCGTGAGCATGCCTATCATATTAGGAAAGGAACTTTGTCAAATGCACTTGCTAAACACACAATTGAACATGGTGTTGATCATGAATTCAAATTTAGGATACTTGAACATATATCCAGGACACATAGAAGGGGAGATGTAGAAAATTACACTGAGATCCATGAAATTAACTGGATAATTAAATTCAGGGCTGATGTACCACCAGGCATTAATGGCAAGGTCCCCTTACGTCCTTTGTTAAAATCAAGAAGGATAAAGGTTTTTAAATGAAATGATACAATGTTTTAATATAATGATTTTTATTATATGTCTTTGGATTTAACATAGAGTATTTTCACAGATATTCTTTGTCATTAATATGTTTTTATAATGTTTTAGTATTTGATAAGTTGTATTCCTTTAAGTCTTACCAGGTTTGGCGCCTTTTTCATGATAAATATGATTGTAACATTTAATTAATTGTAATCTGGTCTGAAGAAGCTATAACAGCGAAAGCACTTACCACCTTTATATTCTGTCTGAATAAACCTGTTTTTTACCATTTTGGATTGTTTGGCAACTTTTTGCTATTTTTACAACAAGGACAGCGTTTTGGTATGTTCTATTTATTGTTGTGGTAAGGTTTAGCTCACTAGAGCGAGTGGCTCGCAGTGACTTGGATTTCTTTAGGTGGAGCATGTCCATCAATTCTGAGTTGGACATGGCTTTGTAAGTCAGGCAGAGATCACCTCTGAGTAAACGATATGCCACTGAGTACAGCTGGAGTTTTTCCAGTCGGGCTGCAGAGGACATATGTTTGAGACCAGTAATCCTCTTGGTGAGGTACTTTTGTAGTCTTTCCAGCTGTTGGAAGTGTCTTGTGAGGTACATCCCAAACGGGGCATTGTACTCTAAGATGGGTCTGATAAGTGACGAGCAGAGGGGCACTATAACCTCTTTATTTCTAGATGCAAACCCTTTGGAAATTAGATGGGCTACATAGAAGGATTTGCTACATAGAAGGATGTCCTAACTACTTTGGCAATATGATTGTCAAAGGAGAGATTACTATCTACCTGGGTCCCCAGATCTCTTATTACCTCTTCTGTATTAAGGGGGCTGCCACCTATGTGGTAATTCATGGTTGTTCTGGTTTTTCCAAATGGGATGACTATGCATTTTTTGGCATTTAGCTTGAGACCATGACTTTGACACCAGGTGTCCATCTCAGTAAGGCCCTTTTGGAGAATGTCTGTGTCAGCTGGAGAGTCAATTATGGCTTCCAGTTTGCATTCATCGGTGAACTTGGTTAGCCATAGTCCTCCTGTGTTTGCCTGTACTCCTGAGAAGTATATGCCGAACAGTAGGGGTCCCAGGACCGAGCCTTGTGGGACACCACTTGTGACTGGTTTAGAGTCGGACCTGGAGCCTGCTATTCTTATCGTGTGAGTTCTGTCTGTAAGACAGTTGGCAACCCATCTCGTGACATAGAGGTTTATGTTCAGGCTGGTGAGTTTTTCTATAACTCCCGAGTGGGGAATGGTGTCAAAAGCCTTGGTTAGGTCAAGGTAGGCTGTGTGAACTGCCTTCCCCTCATCTATGGCCTTGGTGACTGTCTCGAAGAAGTCAACCAGGTTTAGTAGGCATGATCTGCCCTTAACAAAGCCGAACTGGGTCAGGTCAAATGTTTGGAGGTTCCAAATGTCTTTGTTAATGAGTTCCATGATGATGTGCTCCATAACCTTGCAGACCAGGCTAGTCAGGCTTATGGGGCGATAGTTACCAGGGTCAGTTGTGGCCCCTCCTTTGTGGAGTGGAATAACCGTTGCTGTGCACCATTCTATGGGCACGTAGCCTGTGGAGAGGCTGAGGCTGAATAGTGGGTTTAGGTGGGGGGTTAGTTTGTTCTGTAGTTCGTGCAAGATGCAGCCTGGGACACCATCTGGCCCCATTGATGCTGTGCTTTTGGCTTTTGAAAGGGCTGTTTTCACTTGTGCATCTGTGATTTCTGGGACACTACACTTTTCCGGTATTGTTGTGGGCCCTTTTGGGGGTGAGAGGGGGGTGAAGTTTGCACTGAATCTATCTGCCAGGATATTGGCAATATCAGTGGGTTCAGCATATTTTGTGCTATTTTGCACTAGCTCAGAGCATATCTGTGAGTTGCCACTTAGATTCTTGACATAGCTAAAGAAGGCTTTGTGGTTATCTTTCAAATCCTTGGCTATTTTTCTTTCGAAGTTAGCCTTGGAGGATTTTATGAGGGACCTTAGTTTCTTACTGATACTGATCAGGGATCTCTTTCCTTCTTGGGATTTGCTTTTTTTTTCTGAACTAGTTTCCTCCTTCTATTGTGTAGCCTGTTTATGGCAAGGGTCCACCAGACTGGTTTCCTTCTCTTAGGGGAGTGAGTCTTGGTATTGCTAGGGATGGCATGATCCATGCATCCTTGTAGGTGCTCATAGAGTGCATTTGTAAAGGTTTCTGCATCTTGCGCAGTGTTATCCTTTAGCGTGGGGGCTATGAAGCTTACCACCTCTGTCTTAAGTAAGATGAAGTTTGTTTTAGAAAAGTTTATTACTGTGGTTTCCTTAGTTGGGGGTGGTGGTGGGGTGTGGACATCTAGAGTGATTAGTTTATGGTCTGATCTAACCAGTGATGGGTTGACCTCTGGTGTGGAACACCTGTCACCCATGTTGGTTATGACCAGGTCCAATATGTTTTCACCTCTGGTAGGGGAGTTTACCAGCTGATCCAGGGCATTTGAGCTGATAAATTCCAGGAAGCGCTGGACCTGGGAGTTTGTACTTGAGTAGTTTTCCCAGTTAACGGTAGGGTAATTGAAATCGCCCAATATCAGGGTGTTCGGTAGGACCTTCATGTTTTCCAGTGTCTCCAGAAAGGCGGAGTGGTGGTCCTGGGTCATGGAGGGTGATCTGTAGCAGGCCACAATTTGCACTGTAGATTTGCCTGATGTTAGTTGCACATGGATGGTCTTGGAGGTATCATGCTGCACCACTAACCTGGAGGTGTAGGTATCCTTGATGAATATGGATACACCCCCTCCTTTTGTGTTTCGGTCCATGTTCTGTGGCCGGAATGCGTGGTATGAACTGTAGCCCGGTAGTGCTGGGGTGCTCTGTGGAACCTTGAACCACGTTTCAGTTACTGCACAGATGTCGACGTTCTCCATACTGAGGAGTGCTTCGAGCGCATGTATTTTGAGATTTAAACTCCTGGCATTGAGTAGCATAACCCTCGTTTTTTTATCTGTGTTGTTTACGGAGGTAGGTTTGACTTTTGAGCCTTGCCTAAAAAAGGCACTATGGGAGCAGCAGGAGCCTTGGCCAGTATTCAAAAGCCTAGGGGTGACCGGTGCAAGCCATCTCTTGTAAAGCAATGAGGCCTGTCAAGCATGTCGTCCCAGGTTGACAGACACTGGATCCCCTTTGAATGACACCAGAAGCTTAGCCAATTGTTGAAACTGATCATTTTTTCTTTATACTGTGGTATCATTCTTGGTGAGGGCAGGATGCTACTCAGGGTCAGGGTCATACCCACCTGGGCTACATGATCAGAGAGCTCTGCCATGTCTCTTTTCATGTAGTCCAGGGAGGTACGTCTCAGGTCATTCACACCAACATGAACAATGGCAGAATCATATTTGTACTTGTTCTGGAGTGACCTGAGTGCTTGTGTTATGTGGCAGATTCTGGCTCCCGACAGGCAGCTAACAGTAACATACTCCTTGTACAGCCTAGTGAGTGGGACATCAGTGTGCCTGACTATAGAGTCACCTATTACTAGTGTGTTAGGTATGTTATTTCGCCTTAAGGGCTGTGATTCTGTGGCACGCTGATTTTGCGTTTTATAGTTTCATAGTTTCATAGTATAGTACTAGGCTATCTGCCCTGGGGCATTTGTAAGCCTAGCCATAGTGATGTGGCTTTTGCCACCCCATGAAATGGTACAAAAATGTACAGAATAAATCTAGAATACTGTGCCTCTGTCTAGTAGTGACACAATGAAGGTCCCCTTATATAATAGAATTAGTTTACTGTGCCCCTGTCTAGCAGTGACACAGATGTGACCCCTGGGGTAAACTTACGATCTCCCATCCACTCATCAAGATTTCTCTTGAAGAGAGTCAGTGAGGGGCTCTGCCTAATATGAACTGGGATCCTGTTCCAAAGCATGGGAAGCCTCTGGGTTATGAATCTATCCCTCCAGCATGTCCTATTCATACTTGTGCCGAGGTTTAAGTCTTTAGCTCTCGTGGTCCTGATGGATTTGGATTTTTTGAGGTGGAGCATGTCCATCAGATCCTGATTGGACATGGCCTTGTACGTCAGGCAGAGATCACCTCTGAGCAGGCGGTATGCTACTGAATAGAGCTGAAGTTTCTTTAGTCTGGCAGAATAAGACATATGTTGGAGACCCTTGATCCTTTTGGTGAGGTAGTTTTGTGGTCTCTCCAGCTGTTGCAAATGCCGGGTGAGGTACATACCAAATGGTGCATTGTACTCAATCATGGGTCTGATGATGGAGGAATATAGGGGTACAATGACATCCTTGGATCTGGATGTGAATCCCTTCATGATGAGGTGTGCAAGGTAGAATGTTTTTCTAACCACTTTGGCAACGTGGGTGTCAAATGAGAGGTCGCTGTCTACTTGGGTCCCTAGGTCTCTGATTACTTTTTCCGTACTCAGTGGGTTGCTGTCTATGTGATAATTTGTGGGTACTTTGTTTTTTCCAAAAGGGATGACTATACATTTTTTGGCATTTAGTTTAAGGCCGTGACTACGGCACCAGTAGTCCATTTCAGTGAGGCCTTTTTGTAGAATGTGTGTGTCTGCTGGTGTATCGACTATGGCGCCTAGTTTGCAGTCATCTGCGAACTTTGTCAGCCACAGCCCTCCCATGTTTGCTTTAACATCTGAGAAATAAATGCTGAACAAGAGGGGTCCCAGGACAGATCCCTGTGGGACACCACTTGTGACTGGCTTTGAGTCTGACATTGCTCCAGCGATTTTAACTTTATGGGTTCTGTCCTTTAGCCAGTTTGCAACCCATCTAGTGACATAAGGGTTTACTTTTAAGCTGTTTAGCTTATCTATGATGCCTGAGTGGGGTATTGTGTCGAAGGCCTTAGCCAAGTCCAGGTATGCTGTATGGACTGCTTTGCCCTCATCAATGGCTCTAGTGACTGTTTCGTCAACCAGGTTTAAAAGGCAGGATCTGCCCTTTACAAAGCTGAACTGGGTGGGGTCAAGTGTCTGTAGGTCCCCTATGTCTCTGTTTATGAGTTCCATAATGATTCTTTCCATAGCTTTGCAGACCAGGCTAGTTAAGCTTATGGGGCGGTAGTTTCCAGGGTCTGCAGAGGCACCCCCCATGTGGAGTGGGACCACTGTTGCTGTACGCCAGTGTTCAGGTACATATCCTGAAGTAAGGCTAAGGTTAAATAGCATTTTTATGTGTGGGTTTAGCTCCTCTTGGAGTTCACGTAACACGCACCTCGGGATACCGTCAGGTCCCATTGATGCTGTGTTTTTTGCTTTGTTTAGGGCGGTTTTCACTTGAACATCTGAGATGACAGGGAAATTACATTCAGCTGGGATAAGTATTTCTTCTTTTGGGGGTGAAGGAGGGGAGAAATTTGCACTGAACCTGTCAGCCAGAATGTTAGCAATATCTGTGGGTTCAGTGTATTTTTTGTTGTTGTGAACCAACTCTGAGCATATCTGAGGGTTTCCGCCCAGGTTTCTAACATAGCTGAAGAAGGCTTTGTGGTTATCTTTAGTGTCCTTAGCGATTTTTCTCTCAAAGTTTGCCTTGGATGTTTTTATGAGAGAACGTAGTTTTCTGCTAATGTTGATCAGAGATGTCTTCCCTTCATGGGATTTCGCTCTGACGTGCAGTAGCTTCCTTCTTTTGTTATACAATTTGTTAATGGCTGAGGTCCACCAGACAGGACGCTTGCCTTTGGTGGAGAGGGACTTGGATTTGTTTGGGATTGCATGATCCATGCATTCTTGGAGATGTCCATAGAAAGCATTTGTGAAGGATTCGGCATTGTGGGATGTGGTATCCACTGGCACAGTGGGCTTAAAGGATACCATCTCAGTCTTAAGAAGAGTGAAGTCTGCTTTTGAGAATTTTTTCATTGTGGTCTTTTGTGCTGGGGTGGAGGTGGGATATGTATATCCAGGGTGATTAGTTTGTGGTCAGATCTCACTAGTGAGGGGTATACTTCCGGTGTGGAGCATTTTGTCCCCATCTTTGTGATGATCAGGTCTAGTATATTATCTCCCCTAGTGGGAGAGGTGACTAGTTGTTCCAGTGCATTTGAATTTATGAATTCCAGGAAACTTTGGGCTAGGGTATTAGGGCTAGAATAATGTACCCAATCTATGTTTGGGTAGTTGAAGTCTCCCAGTATGATGGTATTTTGTGATACATTCATATCCTCCAATGTCTTCAGGAAGGCTGAGTGGGGTTCTTGAGATTGGGAGGGTGGTCTGTAACATGCTACCAGTTGTATAGCAGTTTTGCCTATGGTTAGTTGCACCTGTATGGTCTCTGATGCTTCATGTGTTGCTACTAACCTGGAGGTGTGGGTGTCCTTTATGAATATGGACACTCCCCCTCCCTTTGTGGTTTGGCCCAGGATTTGGGGCCGAAAAGCATGATACGAGGTATAGCCTGGTAGCGCTTGGGTGCTCTCAGGAGCCTTGAACCAGGTTTCAGTTACTGCACAGACGTCAGTGTTCTCCATGCTGAGGAGTGCATCAAGTGCCTGCATCTTGAGATTTAGACTTCTGGCGTTGAGCAGCATTACCCTTAGTTTTTTTCCATTTTTGTTTTCTAAGGAGGTGGGTTTGTCTTTTGAGCCTTGCCTAAAAAAGGCACTATGGGGGTGGCAAGAACCTTAGCCAATATCCGGAAGCCCAGTGGTGACAGGTGTAAGCCATCCCTTGCAAAGCAGCGTGGCTTGTCCAACATATCATCCCAGACAGACAGACATTGGATCCCCTTAGTATGACACCAGTATTTGAGCCAATTGTTAAAGCTGATCATCTTGTCTTTGTATTGTGGTATCATTCTTGGTGAGGGCAAGATGTTGCTCAGGGTCAGGGTCATATCAGCCTAGGCTACATAATCGGAGAGCTCCTCTATGTCTCTTTTCATGTAGTCTAGGGAGGTATGTCTCAGGTCATTCACACCAGCATGGACAATGATGGAGTCATATTTGTACTTGCTTTGGAGTGACCTGAGTGCGAGTGTTATGTGGCGGATCCTAGCTCCCAATAGACAGCTCACAGTCACCTTCTCCTTATTCAGCCTGGTCAGTGGGACATCAGTGTGTCTGACTATGGAGTCATCTATTACTAGTGTATCAGGCAAGGTGTTTGGCCTTAAGGGCTGCGATTGCTTGACACACTGATTTATTGAAGTATGTGTTGCATGTGTTTTGTTTTGAGGTGGTGGATTTTTGGATGTCTGCTTTGGGAGCCTCTGTTGTTTTGGTAAGTTTTTTATAAGAGCCTCCGAGTATGTCTTTTTGTTTTTATGTGTTTGGTTTGCAGTTGTGGTAGGTCTATGTGGGACTGGGATTGTTGTGTGTGTGGTTGCCATCTCCTCCTGTCTGGTCATGCCAGCCCTGAGTTGAGAGAGTTCAGCCTCCAGTTTGGCTATATAGTTGCATCTCTCACATGTATTTGTGTTTGTTGGGAGGAGGAGAGGGTTGTCTGTGTACATGAGACAATTGTAGCATTGTCTCAAGATACCCAGATTGACCAGCTGAACTGGAGATGATGCCAGTAATCTACCACTCGACATGCTAGAACAGTATAAGGGAGTGGTATACCTTTAAGGGAAGTGGATATTCACAGGGGTGGTAAGTAGATGTAGTGCTTTACTTAGTGAGAGGGCTTACTTAGTAGAGAAGTATTGAGAACAAGTGCTAGGCTTATAATACAGTGAGTAGTCTGGTTATACTAAGAGTAGAGCTTCCTTAAGGGAAAATTTGAAGAGCAGACTTGGTGGAGCCAGAAAATGTTTAACCGCGCTAAGCTTATGCGCACGACAGCAAAAGCATGCAAACGCGGATTTTAAACAGTGAACTACAAAAGAGCTAGAAATGGTCCAAAACAACCAATTACTACAGCTTCTTGTGCTGAGGTCACTTCCCCCAAGGACAGGTAGGCTGCTCAAGGCTCCCCACTCCCACTGGTGAGCAAAGAAACTTCCTTCTATCCAAGTAAGGTAATGGACAACACAGGAACTACACCACAGCCCAGAATACAGCAATGCCTGTAAACTGGTCTAAACTAGTCGAGGAAGGCAGGAAAGCAAGGATTATTTTTTGTTTTTTTGGTAGAAACACACAGAAAATGCAGAAACAGTGATACATTAGTTACACAGGCTAGCACACTTTAGTGGGCAGCCTCCACAGTTAAATTTAACAAACAAACAAGCAAACTTTCGATCAAATTCGACTAAAATGTAACTTTAAGTGCAGATTTTAAAATACTGCAGCAATCAGTTAAAAAACAGTTCAGGCTAGTTCAAGGTAAGCTACAGAAGCTATTCCAAGTGAAAAAAGCAAAGATACTTAAATCCAGAAGGTAGTCACTTTTCTGAGTTCCCTGCTGCTAGGACCACTCTGTAAACCCACGTGGAGCTTGTCTGAGCAGTATAGCCAGAAAACATGCCCAGAGGCGGATTTTAAACAGTGAACTACAAAAGAGCTAGAAATGGTCCAAAACAACCAATTACTACAGCTTCTTGTGCTGAGGTCACTTCCCCTAAGGACAGGTAGGCTGCTCAAGGCTCCCCACTCCCACTGGTGAGCAAAGAAACTTCCTTCTATCCAAGTAAGGTAATGGACAACACAGGAAATACACCACAGCCCAGAATACAGCAATGCCTGTAAACTGGTCTAAACTAGTCGAGGAAGGCGGGAAAACAAGGATTATTTTTTGTTTTTGTTTTTGGTAGAAACACACAGAAAATGCAGAAACAGTGATAAATTAGTTACACAGGCTAGCACACTTTAGTGGGCAGCCTCCACAGTTAAATTTAACAAACAAACAAGCAAACTTTTGATCAAATTCGACTAAAATGTAACTTTAAGTGCAGATTTTAAAATAATGCAGCAATCAGTTAAAAAACAGTTCAGGCTAGTTCAAGGTAAGCTACAGAAGCTATTTCAAGTGAAAAAAGCAAAGATACTTAAATCCAGAAGGTAGTCACTTTTCTGAGTTCCCTGCTGCTAGGACCACTCTGTAAACCCACGTGGAGCTTGTCTGAGCAGTATAGCCAGAAAAAAACGCCCAGAGGCGGATTTTAAACAGTGAACTACAAAAGAGCTAGAAATGGTCCAAAACAACCAATTACTACAGCTTCTTGTGCTGAGGTCACTTCCCCTAAGGACAGGTAGGCTGCTCAAGGCTCCCCACTCCCACTGGTGAGCAAAGAAACTTCCTTCTATCCAAGTAAGGTAATGGACAACACAGGAAATACACCACAGCCCAGAATACAGCAATGCCTGTAAACTGGTCTAAACTAGTCGAGGAAGGCGGGAAAACAAGGATTATTTTTTTTTTTTTTTGGTAGAAACACACAGAAAATGCAGAAACAGTGATAAATTAGTTACACAGGCTAGCACACTTTAGTGGGCAGCCTCCACAGTTAAATTTAACAAACAAACAAGCAAACTTTCGATCAAATTCGACTAAAATGTAACTTTAAGTGCAGATTTTAAAATAATGCAGCAATCAGTTAAAAAACAGTTCAGGCTAGTTCAAGGTAAGCTACAGAAGCTATTTCAAGTGAAAAAAAAAAAAAGCAAAGATACTTAAATCCAGAAGGTAGTCGCTTTTCTGAGTTCCCTGCTGCTAGGACCACTTTGTGATGGGAGGTGCAGGTTTTTTAGGTGTCTGCTTTGGAGGTCTGTGATGCTTTTGCAGGTTTTTATTTAGAGCCTCCAAGTATGATTTTGTGAATGTATGTGTATTTTTTGCCAGTGCTGGTTTAGTATGTCTATGTGAGGCTGGATGTGTGGTGCAAGTGTTAACCTTTGCCTCATGACTGCTTGTTCCAGTCTTGGGTGGAGAGAGCTTAGCCTCCAATTTAGCTATATAATTGCATCTCTCGCATATGTTAATGTATTGTGGTAGGAGGAGAGGGTTGTCTGTGTACATGAGGCAGTTGTAACATTGCCTCAGGATACCCAGGTTCATCAGCTGGACTTGAGAGTATACCTGATATTACCCTTTGGTCATGTCTGAATAGTAGGGTGAGCTGCTTAGTCACTTGGTTGGTGAGGGGTGAATAATGAGCCTTGTCCTGCTGGGCAATCAAGTGTTGGGGTATATTAGCACTTGCTATTAGGTCAGAGCAAGTGCTGGACTGTAGGATGCTTTTTAAGTGCTTAGGTTGAAAGTTAGACTACTTTCAAGGGAAAAACTGAAGAGGAGACTTGGTGGAGCCGGGAATAATTTAGCAGTAGCTAACCAGTGCTGCCCGGATGTGCAAAACCGTGCAAACGTGGTTTTTACAGCAGGGAAATGAAAGAGATAGAAATTAGCCCAAGATGGTCCACAAGCTACTAACTTCTGGGCTGGAACCACTCCTCCAGAGACAGATGGCTACTCAAAGCTCTCTCTCTCACAGGTGAACAGAGAAACCTCCCTCTATCCAAGTAAGGTATGGGCAACACAGAAAATTGTAACACAGCCCTGAATTCAGCACTAGCCTGAAAACTGGACTATGCTAGCTTAGAAAGGTAGGAACAAGGACATTTTTTTAAAAGATAAGGCAAAAACAGTATGAATACACTTAAAACAGCTTTCAATGACTACAAACAGTAAAAAATACACTTAAAACAGCTTTAGATGACTACAAGCAATCAGAAAAGGATTTTAAACAAATTACCCAATTAACCAGTAAAAAATCTCAAAACTGAGCCCTGTTCCTGTAGTCTTCAATCAGACAAATCTAACTGCACACTTCTGCCACTGGGGTGCAGGGGAACCTTCTCCAAAAAAGAAGGCCTGGATTAGTGCTTAAGTTATACAAACAAAGCTAGATTCAGCAGCCCTGGATCTAGTCTATGCTACAGCAGACAAGGCGCACCAATTTCAGTAAGAAACAGTTCAAATATGCAGGCACTATAAGCCTTTAACCAGAAATTCCCAGCTCAGAAGGGCAGAGTCCAGCCTCTCCTCCCTCAAGAGTGCAGACCACGAACCTGCTTAATGTAAAATAATTGGCCTGAAGCCAAAGTGCTTAAACTAGAACTAATACACTTATAGAATATAGTTAAGTAGCGGGGTGTGGGGGGTGTAGGGGGGCTTGCCCCCCTGCGTAAACACTTTAGTTTAATTTTTTTTGTTTTAGTTTTTTTTTATAACCATTCGATGGTTTAAGACTTTGATGCATAAAGTTCGATCTTTATGCATTCGAAGTATTAAACTTTCAAGGTTCTAATATAGACCCACTGGTTTCAACATGCTCACAAATATAATCTCCTCAATTCCTGATGCAAAGTGGCAGTCATCCACCTCTGCAACTGCTTCTCCAACAGTACAGGCCAGACACTGCTAGCCCTGTATTCCCAGAATGCATCAAAGACACATTTCAATGAATTCAACCTCTATGTAGCTGTGCTCCAAAGCCTTCCTATGTAACACAACAATGATCAGTGGGGCCCTAGCATTGATTGTGCATTCCTTAACTGGAGAAAGTAAGGAAAATAATACATTAACATATATAATGCCCCAAATAGCCTACCTTATGCAGAGGTACCTCTTCTCACCTGCTGGTGCATCCTTGATGTACAATGTATCAGCATAGCAAATCCCCCATCAAATGTTGTTCTAGTGCTTGTTCCACCCTCCTGTACTCATCCTGAAGCCTGCTATGCAGAGGAATTACACATTCAATGTAACAAGGGTACATAGTGCATAAATATATGCAACAACTGAAACTGCAAGTGGGGGGTGCAACAACATCAAGGTCTTCAATGGGAGTGCACCACCATCGTGGTCCCCTAGGGCTGTGCACCAATACCTATGACAGTAGTGCAATAAACATCTCCTGCTCTTGGATGAGGGTCAGCTGGGCTGATAAATGTTCACTCTGCTCTAGCAACCAGATTTCATGCACTTGCTTTTGGATCTCATTTTCCATGTCCAGGCAGTACTATTTTAACTATTAGCTATGTAATCCAGGAGTTTGCACAACTGCGCAGGTGTCACAAACTCCCTTATAGCTTATTATAATCAGGGATACAAGACACTGATACAAAATAGTAACACCATTTGTTCTACTGGACCACCCTATCCCTCACTCTGAGTTATACAACATCATTCTGGCATAATAGATCATTGTGCACACTATATTACCCACCTTTCTGAATTTGTAAAAGTATTAATCATCTCTTTTACATCGTGTCTGAGCACCTTATGCAGACTCTTTTGCCATTATTCCTTCTGGAGAAACTTACTTAACCTAGAAGCATAACTAAGACAAAATATAGTTGATTATTTATTTATTTATTTATTTGCCTGGTCATTTGCCTCTCAGGGCTAATTTCACAGAATGTTTCAGAATTCACTCAACACTCTGCTCCGGTGGACATTTTTTTTACAGAAATTCCCTCAAAAAGCTCCCTATCTGAACCCCATTCCCCAATTTAACAATGCAGAAATACTTGTCTCTCAGCTAAAGTTAAACAGCAAAAAGAGTGTTTGCATAGTAACCTTGTACAATTCCCCTGATAGCAATATTAACATGGCTGAAGAAATCCTATGTTGGATATTTACCAGCGTAAACCATGAAATAATCATACCAGGAGGCCTCAACATAGCCTGTGACTAATATGCTCAGATACCCCCACCTATGGAATAACATATATAATTTCAGTTATATCATTAGTTCCCCAATGAGTCTTAACAAAACTACTACTAGAGTAGACAATCTACATTGGACTGGTCTCTCACCTTATCTTCAAACAAAATAACCAACAGTGGTTGACTAATAAGCACAATCAGTGACCATCTTTCTACCTTTGCTATAGGGCAGTAAAACAATACCTGCAGATAATCAGACCCTCCACAAATTCCAAGTATAAACTCATTTCCAATCTTCAGCTATGTAACTGGGATATTCTAAAAAATGCCTTTATAGAAACCAGTCTCAGAATTTAAGAAAATATTTCTAAAAATACAAAATTAACCGGCTTCCATCAGAACAATAAGGATAAAATCTAACTTAGCACCTAAATGAAACCAACTACTTGAACTCATCAAGGATAAAGCTTGGAAACAATGGACACAAAACAAACCTCAGAACAACTGGCAAAACTTCAGACATCTCAGAAACAATACCAAATCCTGTATTAATGAAGAAAAAACAACTTTTGTACTAACCCCAGGAAAAAGAACAACATAATCCAAAGCTTCCTCGCATCATTCAGAACTTTTCTCTGCCCTGCTCAAACAACCAGACCAATGACATCAACTAATAATAAACATAAACAACACTGCCACCCTGTTCAACAACCACTTTGTCCCAACAATTTTATCTCATCAAAGATAATCCCTCATCTACTTTACTACCACCTACTCACCTAAATGACCTCACAACATCCTTGCCCTTAAAACCTGGTCGTACCTCAAGAAACAAAAATCATCTCCAAAATGTAAAACCCACAAGTCTAGCTGCAGATAATGTCCCAGATCAATACATATGAATGGCAGTAGATCCACTCAGATTTCATTACATCTCAGTCAACTAATAGCCCTACTGTCATAACTCCAGCTACTAAACCTCTTTCCACAGATCGCAGCTTTTCTGTTCTTGCCCTAAACTGTAGCAATCATTGCCATCTGATCTTAGTGAAATCTGAGACTACAAACAGTTCAGACCTCAGTCCAGCCAATACCTAACTGAGCAATATAAGTGCACATGTCAGAACACAGGACATGCCACCAATTCCTCTGTAGCTGGACTATTACAATCATCCCAAAAAGTTGGATTCTTAATCTTCTAACCTTTCTAAGATATACACTCATACCCACCGCTTTCCTATCTCCACTTCCCATTCTGTACTATATATCAAATATCCACTTCTCCTATCTTAGCTCTACTTTTAGAGTTCATAGTATTTGAAAACATCGACTCTCTTTATTGCTACAATATCCCTTCATACTTGTACTATGCCTGTTCTTTTGGCTGGACCTCATTTACGTCACCTATATCACCTGTATTCTGCATTAAGCACTCCTGATCCTACTTCTTTTAAAACTTCTCATGAATAAGATGCATATTTTTATATTTATATTAAGCTATATCACTACACTGAATAATTTAGTTATACCTTTAATCTTACCTTACTGTTGGTACTATGTATGTAATCTAGGCTCGAACGGAAATGGCCTAACATTATCAGTGTTCTACCCTGGTAAACAAAACTTAAATAAATAAATAAATACAGAAAGTCATGTCCCAAGCCTCTGGAAGGAATATTATATTATATCGTTTCACAAAGATGGAAGGTCAGCAGAATTCTTTAATTACAACTTTATCACAATAATATCCCACTTATCAAACATCCTAGAGAAATGTATTCACATGCAGCTCCTTCAGCACCTGACTGCCAGCAACCACCTGCAGCAGACCTAACATGGCTTTTGTCCAAGTCATGCCACCATAAACAAAGTGCTCCATTTCATCAGCACAATCAGTCATCATAGAAATGCAGGGCACTTACATTCATTCTTCAACTAATCCAAAGGATTTGATTTAATTTGATTTGATTTTAATAACTGGCTTAGTTTCTGATGTCACACCAGACGAATTCAGTACCTAGCATAGGAGGACATGTTCAACAGACCACTTTACTTTGCCAAGAATGGTTTGTACCTGTCTCCCCATGGCTTTTGGATATTGGCTAAAGCTTCATCCATCTATGTAATACCTTTTTATGCATTGTCAAAATGACAAAACTACCAACATAGTAAAAAAAACTCAAAACATCCTTAAAATGTTACTGTTTATTGCTAACAGCCTAAACAAGAAACTCCACACCCTACTCATTCTGGAGACTGGATACATCTATGCTGCTTCCAAGACTTGATTTAAAGCCACAGAAAGTATTCCGGCAGTGGAAGGCTACAGTGTCTTCACACATTTAGACCAACAGCAGCACAAACAGGGGCTAAAGGTATAGATGTCTCAATCTAGGTTAGCAGCAAATACAACTCTAGGTTGGTTAAACAGGATGTTGCCCTGGAGTTCACCAATATCAAAGTCTCCACAGACAAAGTTACCTACCATATCCTGGCCAGCTACAGGTCACCCTTTATGACTCAGGAAGCTCACAACTCTTACCTAAACCTACAAGAGGTGCTCAACATCCAACCAAATACCTTATTCATGGGAGGCTTTAATTTCCTCTCTATAGACTGGGAAACATACACTGCCTCTAACTTACAGGCACAACTTTTCCTTCATCAGCACAAACACCCTTGACCAAATGGTGCTTTTTCCAATCATAGGATTAAACATATTGCACCTAGTACTCACCAGCATGGGAGAGTGTTGTACCCCCCCACCCCCACCTTGTGTCACATACTCATTAGTGAAGTTGGTGCACAAAGGTGTCTCCCCTGAAATAAAACTCAGCTTGGAAACTCAACTAAACAGGCAACAGTTAGGAACTATACTAAAGCAAACTACGTGCTATTTATCAACAGTTTGTCAAAATTCATGGCTCCCCCTAACGCCAAGAACAAGTTACCTGTACCCTGTACAAACATGTAAATGGCTGCATTGAGGCTGCTGTACCTACTAGAAGAAAGCCCAGACCTAACACCAGAACAAACCCCACTGATGGCATCATAGGTTCATAGGTTCACAGGTAGGTAAAAAGGTAGGTAAAAAAGAAAACAAAGTCATGGCCTACAGCCGAAGGAGCACGTGTCATAGAGACAAGAGCATTCTAATTCAACTAAACAAGAAACTAATAGGTCTAAAAAAGTCCAACAAGGCCAATTAAAAGATCAGAATAGCCTCCCAGGATTAGGACAATCACAAGGCCTTCTTCAGCAATGTAAAGAACCTTAAAGGTAGCACTTAGCAGTGTGCAGAACTGGTGGTAAATGTCACAAGTCACAAGCTTCACTGACCAGGGTGGCATAACATATCTACTGGCTCACAAATTAAGCTTTAATGTCACCACCTACTCCAAGCTACTATCCCTGTGAAATCCCTTCTAGCATATCCCCTCCCAGCTACCAACAGGAAATAGGTCCTGGAGAGCTTTCAAAGGCCAAAAAAAGAAGTTATGTCTTACCATAACGTTCCATCTGTGTTGTTGATCTTCTTCCATTCATCACTGATGGGTTCGCTCAGAACCAAGTTGGCCTAATACCAAGCTTGCATACACCAAAAACTCTTGAGCTAAGCTGCTACCCACAATGCCCTTTTCACAGTTACCTCAGATTGAGTTTGCATGCAGCATATATATATATATATATATATATATATATATATATATATATATATATATATATATATATAGTAGTAAAGGCAGAGGCTATTTTTGCACAAAAACCCTGAAACACCACAAGGACCCGTAAGATCCACCAAGAGCCTTGGAGGGGGGCAGAGGGTAGGTTGTGATGAATGGAAGAAGATCAACAACACAGATGGAATGTTATGGTTAGCCATAACTTCTTTATCTGATGTTGTTAATCTTCTTCCCATTCATCACTGATGGGACAGAATCCCAAGCTACTTGAAACCCTGGGTGGCCCTTATGGAAGAACATTCCTGAGAACCATTGAGCCAAAGGCTGCTCTTCCCCTGGAGACCATGTCCAATTTGTAATGTTTGAAGAAAGTATGGGGTTTAGCCCAAATGGCTGCTGCACAAATGTCGTCCATGGAAGCTCTGGAATGAAAGGCAACAGAAGTTGCAATGGCTCTCGTTGAATGAGCTTTGACATTAACAGGTTTAGGTTCATTAACTTAAGCATATGAATAAGTAATGCAACCTCTGAGCCATTTTGATAGGGTGACCTTTGATATGGCACATCCCATTTTTGGTCCAGAGAAGGAGATGAAAAGTTGATCCGACAAGTGGAAAGATTTAGTCCTGTCTAAATAAAAACTCAGTTGTCTATGTACATCCAGTGAGTGCAGACAGTATTCTCCTTTATTCCTTTATTCCTTTATTGGAATAATTTGGGAAAAACACTGAGAGCTCAATGGACTAGTTGACAGAAAAATCAGAAATTACTTTGGGGAGAAAATAAGGATTAGTATGAAGAGATACTCTGTCTTTATGAAAGATTAGATACGGACTCTTAATGCATAAGGTTTGAAGTTTCAAAATCCATCTAGCTGATGTGACTGCCGCCAAAAAGAGAGATTTCCATAAAAGAAATTTTAGGTCACATTTTGCAGCAGGCTCAAAAAGGGGTAAAGAAAGAGACTGTAATACGAGAGAGAGAGATTCCATGTCTCTACAGGCCCTCTGATTGGGGGTCTGCTATGGGAAACTCCTTTGAGGAAGGTCTTGCAAATGCAGGTGGAGATAAGTGGAATGCCTTCTAGACCATTATGAAAATTGGAGATAGCTGCCAAGTGAACTCGAATAGTGGAAGCATTGTCGAAAAACTCAGAAAGGTAATGAAGTATAACAGATGCAGGAGCTGAGAAGTTATCCTGCATCTGTTTTTTAGACAAAAGAGTGAACCTTTTCCACTTATCTCTGTAGAGTTTTCAGGTGGATGGTTTATGAGAGGCCAGAATAATATTGTGATCAGGTGAGGAGAGGGATTCCTGCCTGGTGACTTACGGAAATGGAGAAACCAAGCTGTCAGCTTGAGAGTGGACAGATTTGGGGAAGTCAACCCTTGGGGGTGAGAGATTAGGTCCAGATGAGTGTCCAGGATCCATGGAGGTTGTAATAGGTGAGGCCAGAGAAAGGGGAACCACACTTGTCGAGGCCAGAATGGAGCAATGAGGATCACCTTGCATCTCAACCGAATTGCTTTCTTTAAAAATAGAGGTATGTAGGGAATTGGAGGATAAGCATACAGGAGACCCGTGGGCCAATCGTGAGTCAAAATGTCTCTCGGTGACTCACCTTCTGGGGAAAAAGGGCAAAGAAGCTGCTGCGTTTGCTGTTTGAGGGGGAAGCAACAAGATCGCAGCAAGGCTGTCCCCAATGGCTGAAAATTTCTGCAGTCACATTCGGATTGAGAGACTACTCGTGTGGAAGGAGGATGCATCTGTTCAACCTGTCCACAATCACGTTGGAGCACCCCGGAATATGCTTTGCTATAAGAAAGCAGTTGGAAGCTATTGCCCAATGCCACATTCTCATGGGCTCTCAACACGGGGGATAGGATATGGTCCCTCCTTGTTTGTTTATGTACCAGACTGCTGACATATTATCTGATTGAATCACAATTGTTCCTAAAGGAAGGAGCAGATGTAGTGCCTGCAACGCCAACAGCACCGCTCTCAACTACAGGATATTGATATGCAGGCTGGACTCTAAGCTGTACCATGTGCCTTGGACTATCTTTCCATGAGAATGCCCCCCCCCCCACCCTATCAGAGAAGCGTTCGTGGTCACTATGGCATTGGGTTGATGGATCTGGAAGGGGCAACACCAAAGATTTTCATCTGGCCTCACCCACCAAAGAAGATCTTGCTTGCAGGATTTGGTGATGAGGATCTGTGAGTTGAGAGAATGAAGGTTTGCCAACCACTGGGGCAAAAAGAGCCATTGTAATAGTCTCATATGTAATCTTGCCAGAGGAACAATCGGAATGGCTGCAGCCATAAACCCCAGAGCCTGTAGAACTTCTCTTGTTGACACTTTCCTTTGACAGAGTATCACTTGTACCTGTAATCCTAACCTCTGAAGCCTGTAAGGTGGAAGAGAAACCAGGCTTGTTCGAGTATTGAATACTGCTCCTATGAATTCCAATTGTTGGGTAAGATGGAGATTGGATTTTTCCCAATCGACTGTGATGCTTAGTGACTCCACAAATGAGAGGATGTAGCAGAGGGCCATTATCAGTAGGCGCTTGGTTCATAGGTTCATAGATTCATAGATTAATACTAGGCTAACTACCCTTGTGGGCTATTTCAAGCCTAGCCAATTACCCCATGTGAGAATCAAACCCTCCACCTTGTGTTCATAAGGTAAAGACCTTAACCATTATGCCATCCTCCCACCCCTGGTGGGAGTGAAGAGGAGCCAATCGTCTAGATATGGAAACACCTGGAATCCCTGAAGTGTCAGATGAGCTGTCACCACTGCTAGGCATTTCGTGAAAACTCTGGGGGCCATTGAGAGACTGAATGGCAGGACTCTGAACTAGTAATGATTGGCTCCCAGCCAGAAGTGAAGGAGACTCCTGGAGCGTTTGTCCATTTTGATGAGGTAATACTCATCGCGGAGATCTATCAAGCACACCCAAACATCCTCCCATAGAAAGGGGAGAATGGATTGTGTAGTGACCATGCAGAATTTGATTTGAACCACTGACTTGTTTAGTTGGCTGAGATCCAAAATGGGTGTCCAGTCCCTGGTCTTTTTTGGCACCAAAAAGAATCGAGTAAAAACCGAATCCGCACTGGTCTGGGGGGACTGGCTGGATGACTCTTTTTTGACACAGCTTTCTTATCTCTGAAGCCGGTTCTTCCCTTTGACTGGGTAGAGCATCGGGAAGGTACTTTGGAGGTTTTGGGAGAGATATTAGAGGGATGTAATAGCCTCTGGAGATTATTCTCTGCACCCACCGATCATTTGTAATAGAGTGCCAGGCAGGTTGGTGCAGAGAAAAACGAGCCCTGATTGCTTCCAGAGGAAAGCAATCGGGCAACTCTTCAGGAGCGTTGATAAGATCATCTGGAAAAAGAATCCCTGGAGTCTTGGTTTTGGGGACCCCATCTGCCCCTAAAGGGGCATCTTCCCCCTTTGGAACCCCCTCTGCCTCTGGGGGAATCCTCACCACATGTGTTGCAAAAAGGGCTTGAGATTTCTTGTGCCATATTTTCCCATTCCTTTGGTTCCTGGAAAAGGAAAGTTGAGGCTTGGAAAAATGTAGGCCAATGGCAGACAAGGTCTTTCCATCCTGTTCACACCTGGCCAGAGTGTCTTTCACTTTAGAATCAAACAAGGTGGATGGTTCAATAGCGGCATTCAAAAAGGAGGACTTGAAGGAGTCTGCGAGATCACAGATGTGCATCAAGGCATGGCTTCTCATGACTATGCCTGCACTCGCAGCTCTAGCTTGCGTGGGAGAGCAACCTCATGGACGAGTTGGAGATAGACTCAAGGGTGGCAAGTTGAGAGGCAACCTTGTCACGTGCCCCATCAGAAATGTGACCCGCGAGGGCTCCAGAAAGTTCGGAGATCAGAGCTTTTGGGAGCCTCATAAAATGTGCCAAGCAATTCAGAGACCTGACTGCAAAGGTCGCTGAAGCAAAAACCTGCTTCCCTAGTCTGTCCACAGCCCAGGACTCTCTGTTGTGTAGGTGAACAGTAGGAGTTTCCTCTGCATGGTCCTTTTTCTTGGCCACCGCCACCACCATAGCGTCTACTGTGAAGCCTCTAGACCAGTGGGATGCTCCTCGGGTGGGAAAATAATCTTATCTGGTCTCCGGGGAATGGTCTCAATAGAATCAGGATTCTTCCATGTACGCTGCATGACAAGCTGAACTAACTTGTCAGCAGGTGGGGTCACCCAAGAAGTTGAAGGCCGAGAGCCTGCAGGAAGACGGACTCTGAGGAAGGATTGGAGGGCTTCCAGCTGTCCCTCTGTTTCAAAGTTTCCAGGATGTCCCCGAAGGAGACGTCATCAGGGTACAACTGTGGGAATCCTTCCCCATCCTCTTAGCCTGTGCAAAGGTGTTTCCTCTTACACACCTTCTTCCAAGGGGGTTCTTCAATGGGAATGTCTGAAGAAGACTCAGAAGGGAAATTACCCTGAACAGGGGTTTCCTGAGGCTTGTGCTCTCAGTGTCCTGGGGAGGTGGTCCATGGTAGCTGTAGCTCAGAGGGAGCAGGAGGAATATCCAATGTATGGAGAGCACTTCTGAGAAGCAAGCACCCTCTCCATCACCCAGAAAACTGGCCTACCAGAAAAGGAATGGGAGCCTGGAA
The DNA here is from genome assembly GCF_019279795.1 of Protopterus annectens. Classification (NCBI taxonomy): domain Eukaryota; kingdom Metazoa; phylum Chordata; order Ceratodontiformes; family Protopteridae; genus Protopterus; species Protopterus annectens. Next base: position 62,687,650 of record NC_056739.1, on the reverse strand, counting down.
CTGAGTAAGACAATCTTGGAACCGGGGTCACACCCCGCTCCATGCGGCCCGCTCCCAAGGATGGAGCCTCAAGCAAGATCGGGGCAGATGTTGCCCCCAGGTCCGAGGACGGAACCAACAAAAAACTTGGAACTGTACTAGGAACTGAGGGTTACACCCCCAAACCATGAGACTGAGGAAGGGACAGTTCCATAGGAACTGAGGCCCAGAAGGGAGGCCTCAAAGCCTCAGAGAGAGTCACTGTCGGCGCCAAGGAAAGGGTTCCCTCCAAGGACATCTGAGCTATGGGCCTCGGAAATGATGATCTGAGGGAGGAGAATAAGTGGGAGTCCTGGGAGCATTAAACCCAAACCCCGAAGTGGGATGAGTTTTGGTAATGTTTGTTATCCCTCTGGCTATCAACAGCTGGTCCAGCAGGCACACCACATCAAATTCAGACAGACTCCTGGTGGACCTTACAGACACTTGGAAGTAGAGTCAGGCCAGTCCAGAAAAGGGCTATACGCCTGGTCTAAGAATGGGTCCAATGAAGGGGAGTACTGGGTCTTTGGTATTTTAATTGTCGGCACCGAAGATTCTAACTTGGCAACAGGCAATAAAGGGACTAACGGTGCTGATATAGGACTCGGTGCTGAAGAGACAATTGTGGTGGAAGTTATCATTCCAAGATGATCATAGGGACCAATGGTGCAGTAAGAGGTGAAGTCAGTGCCGAGACTATTGTAGGCAATAAGGCCAGAGCTGTAGTCATCACTATATTTAAGTCTGGTACTGTCAATGTCATTGCCTAAGGTGGCGCCGACGTTGAAGTTTTTGCAATGTCCATAGAAGCAACTGGAGCTGAGCTTGGAACCGTGATATTCAAAGCCAAGGAAGCGATTTTGTGCTCCATAGAAGACTTGTGGGCCTTGTGTTTGTGGGACTTACCCTTATCACCAGCCGGTGAACAGGGATCAGAATGTGGACTTTTTTTGTCCTTCACTGGAGGAGTTGAGACCTCCGATACAGAAAGGACCTCTAAGAAAGGTGAAGCTAATAGGCCTTTCAAGATAAGTTTATTTTTCCTTTCATTCAACGTCCGCTGACTAAAACTTAGGCAAATCTGGCAAGGAGGTTTCAACAGAGAGGTGGGAAACCCCCCAGACAATAGACACAATCATTGTGTAAGTCACTGTTGGGGAGTTCGCCATTGTAGGAAGTGCAATGTTTGAACCCCGAAGTCCCTTTTTTGTCAGACATATCCATACACAAAAAAAATAACAAAAAAGAAACAAATTACTGCTAGAAAGAATGGAAAAGGCAGAAAAGAAAGATACCAATGATGGTATCAAATGGTACCTCATGGGTAGAAGAGGGCTTTACCATCGATGGTAAGAGAAATACCCAAAGGGTAGCCTAGATAGAGAAAAGGGGTAGAGAGAGTTAGATTAGAAGAAAAGTTTCAAAAGAGTTTGAAAAAAATAGCAAAATTTATAACATTTTGACACTTACCTGGAGAGCTCAGTGAAACGCTGCTATATGGCTGCGTGGCAAACGAGATCTGGGGTAACTGGGAGAAGGGCATTGTGGGTAGCAGCTTAGCATGAGAGTTTTTGGTGTACGCAAGCTTGGTATTAGGCTGACTCGGTTCCGAGGGCTTGGAACCGAACCCATCAGTGATGAATGGAAAGAAGATTAACAACGTCAGATAAACTGTTTTAATGGGCCCTGACAATACCCCTGGTTACCTCCTAAATCACCTAAAACATGACCTAGCAGGACCACTTGAGGCACTCTTCAATTACAGCCTCAAAACAGGATTCAGCAATGATGAATGGAGGGCTGCAATAGTCATCCCTCTTCATAAGGGTGGACCATCAACTGACCTAGGAATTACAGACCCAATAGTCTGACAAGTCTAAAATGCAATGCTATGGAATGAATTATGATCAACAAGGACACTGGCAACTTATAGATACTAGACCCATCCATGTTTGGTTTTGTTAAGGGAAGGTCTTGGCTGCTTAACCTGAAATACTTCTTTAAGAGGGTCAGCATGGCTATGGATACAGGAAAATAATTCATAATGACTACCTTAACCTGGCCAAGTTATTCAGTACAACACCTACTCAGGTATTGTTGACAAATTCTCAGAACTAGGTATAAATCCCTACATAACTCATTGGATTGCCAGGACCTAAGAAGTCAGGATCAGTGAGACCCCCTCCACCAAGAGACTGGTCACTAGTGGAGTACCCCAGCTCTCAGTGTTGGTTCTGCTCCTGTTTGGCATCTGATTTTCAGATGTCAAGGCTAATATCAAGGGCCTCTAGCTCACCAAGTTCACAGATTACTGTAAATTGGGATTTGTTATAGACCTCTCCCATGACACCAACATTGACAAGAGGGTCTAACATGAACAAATGACTGGTGAGAAAGCCACAGATTAAAACTCAATGCAAAGAAATGCATTCTAGTGCTCTTTGGGAAATCATCCACCCAAGCTAATTACTTCATTGATAAAACAGCCTTAAGAGTTGAGTCAACAGTTAGGGATCAGGGAACACATGTGATATTCAATCAGCACATTGCCAAGTTACCAAGAAAATCATTCAATATCGTCCAACTCATAAGCAAAGGTATAGCATCCAGGTCCAAGGAAGTAATAGTAATACACTACTCAGCCCTTATCAGACCCATCATTGAGTTCAATACCCCCTTTGGCATGTACCTTACCAGGCACTTTCAACAGAAGGAATGCCCTCAAAGGTTCCTCATCAGTAGAATCCAGGGTATGAATACTGTGTCCTGCACAGGTCGCCTTAAGGTCCTTTCTCTGCAGTCAGTCTTCAACAGGTTACTGAGAGGCAATCTATGCCTAGTATATAAATTATCCTCAAATCCAGCTCTGATGGCTCTCTTGCACATCTTCAAGACAAACAGAACCAGAAACACTAGCTATGTGGACCTGAACATTGTCTGCGACATAAATAGAACATGCTGGAGGGACCAATATGTGTTTCAAGGAATCCTTGCACTATGGAATAAGCTTCCCATCTACCTGAAGCAGAGTTCATTCCTGACCCTTTTCAAAAGTAACTTTGATCATTGGATGGAAAATTGCAAATTCATTCCCAGTTTGGCCCCCATGTCTCTGATAGACAGAAGTTGATGGTAAGTAAATTAATCCCCAATTAGCATACACACCCTCACATAACCCTTAGCTACCTATTTACTAACATACCCCACAATATAGGGCTCTAGGAGACTGTGGGACAAAACTGGGTTGGGTTGCATGTCTAGGGTTGTAAACACCTTGGTGGTCAATAGCCTAGTATAAACCTAAGATCCTATGACGCTATCTCTCTTCCTAAACTACTAAATGAACTCTCCTCCATAGGCATGTGCTAACCAATGATATTGTGGTTCAATAGCTACCTTATCACCAGACAACAAACTATAAACTGGTAACATAACTTACTAACTTTCCTAGCACTTCCTGTAGGTGGTCCCCAAAGTTGAGTTCTTGGCCCCTTTCTATTTTATAGGTTTATAAACAGGTTTTACTAGCTACTAAACAATCTCCTATTGTGCAGTATGACAATGACTCCACCCTCTTCTGTACTGAAACAAGTCTTACAAACTCCAGCCACCTGAGCATCCTCTTCCTCATTAAAATCATTGCTGAGCAATGCAAGCCTGCTCTTAAACCCTAAGAAAAACAAATTAATGTTATTCACACCCAAACAATTCTTTACTCTGAAATACTTTTTTAATATTGCATCAGGCAATAATGCTACCATTGAAAACGTAACCCAAGCAAAACAATTACGTATAACTATCAATGAAATTTGATTAACACATATGAAAAAAAACACCAAAGAATGGAACTTCTGTACTGATCAAACCCATAGCTTACTAATGCAAAAAGGAAAACCATTGCCCAGTCCTTCCTCCTTCCCACAATCTTATATGTATCAGTAATAATTACAGACTTGCAAATTACACAGCAAAGTTAGAGGCAGGCTACAACAAAGTAGCAACATTTGTTCTAAACCTCTCATAAAGGACTCACCACCATCTCACCTGAAAATTACTACATTGACTAGAACTACTACACCACTGAATCTACACCCAACTAGTCATGGCCTTTATCTACATCCCCAATAACTGCCCTTCTCCCCCCAAAAAAAAATCTTCAGCAGTATTCACCTGGCAGACAGTTACACTCCACTGAAAAACATCTAGCCACCAGAAAGTCAAACCATGTTGCAGGAGATGCTTTCTATTAATGTCATGTTCTTTTACCAAACTTTGAAACAAGTTACCACTTCCACCAAAACAAAGACAAATTAAAGGGCTTCAAATCCAAATTACATAACATAACACCTGACTCCTGGCTGTGTTCATGTACCTCAAATAGATAATGTGGCACTTTCAAGCCACAACCATGTTTAGAAGACATCTGACATATAGACATCTTAATCACAAACCACAAGACTCTTGCACAACTGTACTATCTCACCTGCATTTCTCCACAAAGTTCTCCCTTTTCCCTCCAATTTCCCTAAATTCTCACTTTTCTTTCTCATCTTTACCCACCACCTCTTCTCACTTTTCCTCTGTTTCTTTCTGTTTCCTCTTCTCTGCTTCATTAAGTGTTAGATCAAGTTATGCAGATTCAGGCTTCTAGACAGCGAGACATTTCCATGTAGTACATTGGGTTGGGGACACACAGCTGAAATAACACAGCCGCAGAGACATATGGTTGTTGCAGATTCCATGTGGGAAAGGAGAAGCATGCAGTGCCATGCCCACAGCTTCAATGATCAAATGCACATGGGAGACAATAATGTCCATGGTTGCCTGTATAAAACCTGTATTGTTTAAGGCAAGTACTGCATACACTGGAGAATATGGCAGGAAGAGTCTCATATAGTTTGTATGTAAATAAAAGCATAATAGCCTGACAATAAAGGTCTAACTGCTGGACTGCATGTGGATGCTCTGGTATCATATGGTAATGTAGATTTGCAATCATGTAATAATACTGTTGTATTAAGCATTACCCACACCATGCACCATAAATAGAATATGTATGAATGCCTGTATATGACTGGTGTAATCCCCAGAGGCCATTTAGTACAACTGAGAGACACATAGACAGAAAACAGGGAAAATGCAGACAAAAAAACCCAAATAGAACATGCAACTGAGTTGTGAACTGTTGTTTGTTTAGCACACACAGCCATGGTTTGAATCCTGCCAGTGGTAGTAGTCTGCATACAGAATCATACCCCACAACTGTACAGATATGTCCAGAATGTCCAGTAAAGTGGCCCATATCTGTTGCCTGTCAACCTGTCCCCCAGAGAAATCAGTGGGATGATCCCAGACGTATAGGCAGCAAACAGGAAATACAACTGATTGACACAGATCTATGAGAACAAAGCTGGCACACTAGCAACTCCCCCAAACCTTATGAGACTAAGAAGCCAGGTATATCCCATTTACACCCCCATCTTGTCAAGCAGTGCCCAGAGTGTGTACAGTAACAGAGTGAGATGTATGTGCATAATGGTAATGTGGAATCTGGTACTGTGTGTGTGGCAACAATCAGGTAGTGCTAACAAACATTTCTCCCACAGGTCTGTCAGATACCAACACTGTGCCCAGAAATACAAGAATGATACCCTGTACTGGTACTGTTTACACTGGTATTGTATGGCATTGTGAGTGATGCAGTTGCTCTGAATAATGAGGTATTACTCATCACTGTCTGTATAAGAGTGTTGTAATACAAGATCAGAATGCAAAAGCACAGGAGCATTATAAGACAGAAAGCAGATAGGAGATATGCAGCAATATCTATATAGTATACACAACTCTGATGGACAGTGTTTAAGTTATAGCAGACACAGCCATGGTCTGAATCCTGGGAGTGGAAGTAGGCTGCATACAGAACCCCACAACTGTACAGATGAGACCAGAATGTCCAGTATATGGGCCCATATCTGCTGCATGTTCCCCTGTCCTTCTGGTAAGTCTGTGGGATGATCCCAGAGGTTTAGCCAGCAAACAGGGAATACAAGTGATTGTCCAACATCTATGTGAACAAACCTGTCACTGTATCAACTCCTGAAACTGTTAGGAGAGTAATAAGCCAAGTATGTCCTATCTACACTCCCATGTTGTCAAGCTGTGACCAGAGTGTGTACAGTAACAGAGTGAGATGTATGTGCACAATACTAATGTGTAATCTGGAACCTTGTGTAGCAACAGTCAGGTAGTGCTAACAGACATTGCTCCCACAGGTACGTCGGATACGAACACTGTGCTTAGAAATCTTCTTCTTCTTGTTTCGGCTGCTCCCGTCAGAGGTCACCACAGCAGATCAACTGTTTCCATGTCTTCCTGTCCTCTGCATCTTGCACTGTCACACCAACCACCTGCATGTCCTCTCTCACCACATCCATAAACCTTATCTTAGACCTTCCTCTTTTCCCATTATACCCAGCATCCCTCCTCAGCACATGTCCAAACCAATGCAATCTCACCTCTCTGGCTTTGTCTCCAAACCTTCCAACCTGGGCTGACCCTCTAATATACTTATTCCTAATCCTGTCCATCCTCGTCACACCCAGTGCAAATCTTAACATCTTCAACTCTGCCACGTCAAGCTCTGCCTCCTGCCTTTTTGTCAATGCCACTGTCTCCAACCCATATAACATAGCTGTGCTTAGAAATAAAAAACATTATACCCCGTACTGGTACTGTTTACTCTGGTATTGTAAGGAATTGTGAGTGTTGCAGTTTTTCTGAATAATAAAGTATCACTGATCACTGTCACCCATGCTGTGCTACAAAATATAACTGTGTAGTAAAGCATGTATATGTGTGTGTCAAGTTACTAAAGGTTGTAGAGGGCAATATTCTAGATATGTCCCGGTACACCTGCATGTCGTCAACACATGGCCAGAGTTTGTGTAGAAAGAGTTGGATAGCTATGTGCACAACATCAACCCAGAATCTGGGAGTATGTGTAGAAACAGTTAGTTAGTATTAACATACATTCCCTCCACAGGTATACAAGGTAAGATGTGTATACTGCAGGTAAAACCAGTTCATGTATAGTGATGATGACAGCCATATCACTGTCCAAACTAAGGCTATAGGGTAGTGTAGTAAGATATGTAAGGTACATATAACAGCACTGACTAGGAAAGTAATGTGGACTACAGGAATATACTAGTTGTTAATTAACATCTTTCTCCACCCCACCATATCTCCAACAATAAACAACATTCCCACCCCAACCGGTATGTAAGGACTCCAATGTTGTGATAATGCCCTATTGTTTGATAAATATTTTAATTATTCCCATGCATGTGCTACATTGAATTATTCCAACATTGGTGGCATGGTGCCATCAATGTATATGCATGCTGTTCTTAATACCACTATGGTCCCATATATGCATGTGTTCTGTTTGCTATAGAACTCTTCTGTATCTGGTATCTGGGTTAATGGGAATATCTATGCATGCTGTTATACCTAAGCCTGGGATGTGTTGACTATTACTAACCCACATATGATGATAAACTCTAAACACTATAGCACATCTGGGAAGGCCGGTCCCAGCAGACCCACCTGTCCCACCTCAGCTGACCGTAGCACTGAGCACCAAAATGTCTGGGGCCCAACTCGGGACCTCCCTGTCCATTGGTCCTGCACCACCTTTGCATGCAACCACCTCGGGGATGGGGCTCAACCCCCAGAGCAGGCACGGACAGGAACCTGTCACCCATCGCCAGGTCTGGGTCATGGTGTGCAGCGAGCTCAACCAGAAGCTTGGTGATCTGCTATGCCAGCTCTTGGGCTGTGTGTCATGACTAAAAGGTCAGGCTGGCTCTGTGACTCAGCCCCCCAGCACAGCCACCTTCGGGGCGGTGAATGTGCAGTGGTGACTTCCCATGGGTGGGGACCTCAGTCACACTGTTTCCACTAGGGGGCTCATGGGCTTCCGATTTCCCAACAGCCCTCCCCATCAAGGTGTTTACCCCCCACATGTGTTACATATCGCCCCTGTATACATCTTGTTCGACTTGTCTGTTAACCAACCCAACCTACCTCCCCAAATATACCTATTATCCCTCCCCAAAATCCCACTCTCACCTGAAAAACAAAAGAAAAAAGGGCAATCTGTTCCCAAAAAAATGTTTCGCCCCATACATAGCTGTCCATTTCGCACACATGTCCACTGGACACATGTAATCAGGTCTAATTGGCATCACAACTTATTATTGTTGTCCTCACCCCTCTCCCAGGGGTTTGAGTGGCCAAATCTACCTCTAAATTTAGTGTATATGCACAGCTGTTGCTGTAGAAGAAGTGGGCAGCTATGGACCTTCCCCACACCCTTCCTGCATATCCCTAGCTATTTTCCCTACTGTCTTTCCCTCTTTGTGCCCCTTTTTCACCACTTTCCTATCAACACTTTTTCTTTTCTTTTAAAGAAATTAGCGGTAGTGGTGCTGCGGTAGCATTGTCGCCTCACAGTAAGATGTTGTCCTGTTCGATTCTCAGCTACAGCGTCTTCTGTGTGGAAACATGCATGAATGGGCATACCTTCATCGAAGGTTGTGCATCAGAGCTGGCAACTTGGCACGTAAAAATCTACTGCCAATCATTAGCGGACCGGAGTTCCACTGTGGGGACCCCTAACCAGGAAAGGCAAAAGACACAACAGCAGCAGCACGGGGTAAGCGGGAGTAAGCACTTTTAAGCAGCAGTAAGCGGGTTTAAACCTGTTTGTTCGGGGATAAGGAATGCTTGCACAGGTTAAGCAATTTAGAAGCTAACTGAGTATAAGAAACAGTAACCAGAAGTTAGCAGTGCTTACCTTCATGCAAACCCACACAAACTCACTTACAACTGCTCAAAAGTGCCTTAATCACTCTGTATCCAACTGCCCTTGCTCTACCCAGCAACAAAATAAACAGCCTCTGCAAGGCTCGAACTCAGGACCCTGCACACTATAGCCAAAGTGATTTACCACTAAGCCATGTCAGATATACATAGCCCTAATGTGTATACAAACATATCATCCAGACCAGTCATTCAACAGTACAGGGAATGTATTCCAACATGTAGATGTATGTGTGTGTGTGTGTGTGTGTGTGTGTGTGTGTGTGTGTATATATATTAATATCTAAACAGATAAAACATATATGTAGATATATATATATATATATATATATATATATATATATATATATATATATATATATATATATATATACATATATACATACAAATCCATACATCTGTAGATATATATGTCTACATCTATATGTATATATATATATATATATATATATATATATATATATATATATATACATAGGTATATACTGATATGCATCTGTAGATAACAATGGGAACATTACAAAACATATATGTCCACATGCATCATTAATGGGGTTGAGAGGCCCTCATCGACATACATCTTGTACAAATAGGTATACCCACCCACAGCCAAACACGTCTGCCCTGCGATACACTACCAACTGTTGCAGATCCTGTAACCAGGCCCTGACATGACATGGGCACAAGATGTTTACAGTACTCCATCCCACCTGTATGATGCCAGGCTGATATCAGTAACATATCATGCAGTACAGTCTGGCTCCCATCTGGAAGCTATCAACATCCCTAGGATACATATACACAGACACATATATGCAGATACAGATATACATAAATATGTATACATATATATAGATATATATGTAACTACACATACACACGCAGAAATATGTAGGTGTACACAATATGGAACAGTCACTATGCCTACAGTTACCAACTTAGCAACAGGACACTGTATGAGCCACCCATACAAATGGCAATCATTGCCTGCAACATATACCCACAGAGAGATCAAAGGATATAACACCACACACAGGTTTTCATAAATGGGGAAGCTTTATTGTGTACTATTAAAGCTGTATATGCCTTGTCACATAACTGTTTAGACACTGACATCCATATAAACAGAGTAATTCAACTGTGAAACAGTTATACTAATACAGTAGTCCAGAAAGATTTACAAATGTTGCTGTCCAGGCCCAGGCCTTCAAGTAGTGCAATAGTAAAGACAGACTGAGCCACAGGATACCAAACAATCAACAGTAAGTAATGCAGATATATAGTTCAGCAGCCTCTATCTACACTCTGTATACAGTCCCTAGGGGTAAAGAACTCAATTGACACAATGGGATGTAACTGTTACATAACAAGGCATAACTGGCACCATCACAAGCACACTGACAAACAGAACAGTCTGTATGGCAGGAGGTGGTATGCCTGCATTTACCCAAGGTGGATTGTATGGTAATGTACATCCAGATGCCTTAAGGAAGCATAGACATGGTGTGTGTGGGTGGTCACATCTGCTTTTATCATCATAGGACAGTACCACTGCTAGCACATAATGCTCCTGTGAACTACAGCAGAGATATTGGCCAATATATGTGGACAGTCTGACACACTCTGGACAGTCCAAAGGTATACACAAAACCCCTTAGTACAAGACATGTGGACCAAGACTGACAATGTGGATGTTAACAGCCATGTAGATGGGTATAACATGTAACTACTGGTACACATTTGCCCCCATAAGTTATGCATTCACACACCCCTGTCTGTCCTGACACATGATAACCGCTGGTACGGAGGTGCCATGGCCACATACTAGCCACTAGATATTGACATACATCTGTATAGCATCCCACCGCTCTGTCTGACATATGTGACTGTTATGGTGGTCCAGCAGCAGTACATCTGGCAAGTATCTGGACATGACATCTCACTGGGTAAGTACACTAAGCTGCTAGGCATGTAACAGCACACTGTGAAGGCTACAGATAGACTGGCTCAACACTGGCCTACACTTCCTATGGGGGAATGCACATGTACCACCATATATAGCAGGCTCTACAGGCATGTCACAGCACAGAGTATGATACATCTGTGTGAAAGTGCTATGCAACGGGTCTATATTATAATCTCAAATGTTTAAAACTTCGAATCACTAAAGATCAAACTTTAGTGATCAAAGTCTTAAACCATCGAAACCAAAAAAAAAAATACTACATTAAAAAATAAAACTAAATAGTGTGTAGGCAGGGGGTAATCCCCCCTACACCCCCCTACTTAAATATAACAACTCTGAGAATGCACTACATTGAAGTAAATGGAAATCTCCCCCTACAGAGATTTTCCGTTTAAATGTTCGATGTAGTGCACTTTAGGTATTCTCTCGTCAACAATATCGTATTCGATATTGTTAGACTTCGAGATTTTAATATAGACCCCTATGCAACACCATCCTCATATGTGCCACTCACACACTAACCATACCTATACTGGGCCGCTCCACAGTGTTGTCCAAAGCCTGTCTATCGTATGGGATATGTGCATGTATGGCCCTACAAAGATGTAAGCCAATAGGGTAACATACAGTGGAGCAGCATGCAACATCAGATAGAACAGGACCACGAACAATGACATCTACCACAGTCTGTACACAGGCCAAAGTACATATGAACAATACACACAGTATCGACAATCACCATGAGTACACAAACCTCAACACTGTACACACAACCACAGAATGTCCAGGTTATGTCATAAATTGTAACCCCTACTACACATAACATGTGTAGCAGTCTGATATCTCACTGGCTTGTTATCAGATATCATGACACTAATTATGGTGTACAGCACATATGCACCACTTACAGCATGACATATATGCAAAGGTTGACAGAGTTATGGCTGGAGGCACATACACAGGGCCAATATTGACATGTTGTTGTGATATCCTCATACATTTACTGTTGTAACAGGGTTTGTTGCAATATATGTCCTATGAGGGATATGAAGTCAGTAACTCTCACGGCTGTCACCATCTACAGACTGCAATCCTCACACTACCTTCTGCAGTTCACAGACAGGTGCTCTGTGGGTAACACGTGAAACAAAAGGCACCACACATGGCTCAGTCTGCAGAAGACCCTACAGATGGGGGTTTCCTCATAAACATAGCACTGACATGGCAGCTATTAAAACATTGTAGGACAGCCATATCCACACACACCCTGTTAAACCAACATTACTCCAAATGCAGTATAGCAGCACTTACTGTCTGTAGTCAGGACGTGCATATCACCCTCCTGTGTGTTGCCCTGTTTCCACAGTGTATGTTGTTAGAGGTAGATCCCCAATCCATCTGAGATGCTGTTTGCCAAACACTGGATCAAGTTCCTGCTTACAGCGAATGTAAAGGCCCAACACCAACCTGATGTTCCTGGATATTGCAGTGCATTTCCAAGCAATTGGCTATGGGAATGTTACCACATCTGTTCCACATGCAATCAGCTAGAGGATGGCTGCAATTCATGCAGAGGCCATCAACTGATCATGAGCAGCATTTAAAATACACATGCTGCTGCCTAAGCATGGCAGGTGTAAGTCTCCACACCCAGCAGAGAGGGAGTGAGAGTGGCAGACAGAGGCAAAGAATAGTCAGGGAGGGGTGGCAGAGTAAAACATAAGCATGTTTGTGTCACACACCTACCAGTACAGAGTATCAATCCCCTGTTGGCTATGTAGTGCTATCACATGTCTATGCAGTTATTGGATGCGCCACATAGGTTACATGTTGAGAAGCCCTCAAAACGTATATGTGATGGTGAGTGACATTTGCAACAGTGATATGGTGGCTATATGGTAGGTGTAGTACACGTGCCTGTCTGCATGAATAGGTGCCAGCATCAACACAGCCACACTCTCACAGGGACGCACACACATTGACACACTTTGCAGGGCCAGGAATACAAATCATCACTAGTGAGATTGCCACAACAAATTACAGTGCAGGTATCACATGCACCGCAGGGGTCATACAGAGTTTATACGGGCAAAGGGTATGTGGAGGTGTCTGACATCAGACAACATGCTTCAGTATGCCAATGAGGGTTGTAGTGAGTGTGAATGTCATCATACGCATCATACAACACACACAGACACAGGGTGCCAGTACTGACATGCATGGGTGCATTGCTGCATGGATGTGTTGTGGTCGACTGTGCCAGATGGCTATACAAGGCTAGGCGATGGGTATACCTTGGCATCAATCCACATGACAATGGACTTCATTCTGGCTCAGGGGTGTAGTGTCTGAATTTGACCACACAGGTGGGTAATTGTATTCACCATCCAGTCACCTGGGTGACTATTGCATGTGGCCAATGCTGTACATTGCTTGCCATGTATGTGTTCCTTAGTCCATGACATGGACGGTGTCTGGGATGTGCACACCGTCCACATGCATGTACATTGACATGTGGAACTGTACCTGGGGTGTCTTGCCCATGTTGTATACACAGATTGTTATCATCAGATGTGCCAGTCCTGGCCTCATGTGTCGGGAACTTTTAATGGATGGCAGGTTGACCCAGCACCTACATTGATAGCATGATACCAGTATTCCCTGGTGTCAGTGGCATCTGTCCATACAGGGTGTGTTTTCAGGCATGGTATGTCCTTTGTGGGTCACATTTGAAGGCACCACAGGTGTTGCAGGTGTCCAGTGGGGAACATGGGGAAGGTGCACTGTCTGCATGTACGTGCCTATTGGACTGATGGTCGGGGTGCCATGCCCACTGTAGCCCACTGAAATCACAGCATGGTTACTATCAGTGGACAAGATGCAGGGTACTATCAACATAGCGGCTGTTGCCTAAGCAACTGTGTGTGTCTGTGTGTGTGTGTGTGTGTGTGTGTGTGTGTGTGCATGTGCGCGTGTGTGCGTGTGCGCGGGTGTGCGTGTGTGTGTGTATGTGTGTGTGTGTGTGAGACATGGGTTGAGAGTGTTATCTGGGTAATATCAGGGTCACTCACTTTGTTCGCCTGGCCTTGATGTCAAATGTAGGGCTGTGGATATGCACCCCAGCCTCTCAGCTATTTCACATCTGTTATCCCTGTACAATGGACATTGTGATATATACTACGGCCACCATATAAGAAATTTGCAAAACCCACTCCCCATTGACTCCAGTTGTTACACACTCACTACCACCTCCACACAGGATATGAATTACAAACAAAGACACAGACTAAGACACACACACACACACACGCACACACACACACACACACACACACACACACACACACACACACACACACACACACACACACACACACACACACACACACCTGTCATGTCTGGGATTAGAACTCCTACATAACTCATTTTTTACACTACAGCACTACCCAGTTATAGGGTGCATCACATAGATTATTGGAGTACTCCTTCCCCAAAGGTGTATTACACAGTAAATGACATCAGCAGGATTGCCAACGTAAGGCATTTGAAGTGTAGTGAGTGTGACTAGCCTAAAATGCATTGCTCCCTACACAGACATAGAAACACACACAACACATCCACGAATGCCATGTGTGGGGACAGAACACCTACCAGAGTTCCATATCACACTACAGTATGAAGCAGCTATAGAATGCACCACGTGAATAACTGGTGTACTCCTTCCCCAAAGGTGTATTTCACAGTGAATGACATCAGCAGGATTGTCAAAGTAGAGCATTTGAAGTGTAATGAGTGTGACTAGCCTAAAAAGGCATTGCTGTCTACACAGACAGAGACAGACACACACACACAGTTGCCAAGTCTGGGATTAGAACTCCTATCTAACTATTTTATCACACTACAGCAGTATGTAGTTATAGGACACGCCACAGAGATTACTGGGCAATAACCTTCCCAAAGGTGTATTTCAAGGTGGATGACATCAGTAGCCTTGCCAAAGTAGGGCATTTGAATTGTAGGGAGTGTGACTAGCCTAAAAAGCATTGCTCTCTACACAGACAGAGACAGACATGTGCATGCACACACACACACACACACACACACACACACACACGCACACACGCACACACGCACACACACACACACACACACAAACACACACACACAGTTGCCAAGTCTGGGATTAGAACTCCTATCTAACTATTTTATCACACTACAGCAGTATGCAGTTATAGGATGTGCTACAGAGATTACTGAGCTGCAACCTTCCCAAAGCTTTATTTCACTCCTTTCCTAAAGGTGTATTTCAAAGTGAATGACATCAGCAGGCTTGTCATAATAGGGCTATGGGGAGGCCAATGTGTGTGCATGGGCCATAACCCATTCATCTAGGGGTTGACACACCACATGTGGGCACACACAGGGCCATATTACACAGGTACATGTATACAGCCATTAGATGACTACTTCCTTGTACAGTCATGTTGCACAGCTAGCACTTGCAACACATAGTCGGTACTGCTGACAGATACCGTTGTCTAGTATCTACAGTGAGTGACATCTGAACCTCATGTGGTTGTAGCCATTTGGCTTTGTGCTGGGTGGGACAGGCCTGGATGGCTCCTTGTCACAGTCACTCTCTTCCACACATCTATGTACATCTACTTTTGGCTTGCTATAGTGTGTTGTCCTTGGATATATGTCTGTATTCCTATCCACTGTGTGTGCAAAGCATGAGTGGTGCATACTCATTAGTGTCTGCACTAACATCTGCAACTGCCAGATATGTCTGGTCCACTGTTGTTTGCAGACAGGAGTTTCAAGTGTATAAGTGTGTGAGCATGCCCAGAATGACCTTTCAGTATGTTGTTGTCTGACATTGCCTTCATTTCTGTAAGTGTGTGAGCATGCCCAGTATGCACTTCTGTATTGCATGTGTGGATCGATTCCAGGTAGTTTGTACTCCAGTGCAATCCTTTATGTTGTACACCTACAGATAGCAAACTGTTTCTGCAGAGTATCCGTCAATCATTTAGCAATATGGGGACAAAATGTGCAGGGGATAGTGTGTACTGTAGGTGATTATGACTGTGCTGCTTCAGCTACATGGTACTGCTGTTAGCAGAGATATTTAGACATGTGCAGTGTTATACACTGTGATGTTTTCTGTCCTCATGTACTGTCAGGTGGACATTCCTGCTCACAGTGATGTCTTGGGGACAAGGGTGACTGTAGCTGTTTGCGGTATTGTGGGCAGATGCCAACATATTCATGGTAGGTTATGCCATCCTGGAGGGGGTGCTGCAGACACTTGCTGCTGGGTCTGTGTAGCCAGTTCAGCACCTTCATACAGTGCTGGCAGGGGATCCCATACATATACATCCATCAACATGACAGTATAGCATTATATTGCTATGGCAATACCTCACAGCTGTACAGATTCACAAAGGTTACCCAGAGGCAGGGGCCATGAGTCAGGACATTACCCCTATTGTGGTGTACGGGCAGGTATGTAGTCACCCATTTATGTGTTTACAGCCAGGGATAGTGTGTGCACACAGCTTTGTGTCAGACCTTGCACATTCCATGCAGCCCACGCTCCCATCCCCCCCAGTTATTCTCTCCTCTTCCTTACATTATGCATACATTCTCTGATACTTTCCCTATGGTTATCACCCCATCATGGCTGTGTGTCAGTGTTGGTTGACAGTTCATCCAGTGGGACATGGTGAACATGTTACTGTGGTTTGTCCACATGGCCTTGCATATGGTGTATGTGGAGTGTCTTGTGTTGTTAATTGGGTGTCCATGACATAACATGCATTGACAGTATGTGTGAGACACAGGCCCTTGGCAGAGACCTGTGGGCCATTAGCTGTTGATGCAAGCCAGATGTGGCAGGCCATTGCATTATGTCTGTCCTACAGTCTCAGTCCACCATACAATATATTCCCTTAGGGTGACAGGGTAGGTGTGCTATGTGTTCATGCCACTACCTTCTATCAGCCTTGATCGGTGGTGTGGATGCTGGCAGGGTGCTACCTACAGCTGGTGACACTCCTGCATGGAACACCTGGACTGCATGCTGCATTCTTTCACTATTGCTATATTGTACCCATTCCCCACAGGAGTGGTACAACCAGTGAGGTAACTGTGGGTGGTGTTTGCGCGAGCTAAGTGCATGTGTGCTATGGACACTACTTGCATCTGACACATAGATATGCATTGGGCATTCCAGTTATGCTTGCATGTGCAGGTACATCAGCTGTTTCCCAATACATCAGTCCTACCTCCTTTGTGATCTGCTAATGTTTTGGCAGACAACAACGGCATCCCCTACTACAGGACCAGATAATGTGATACATACTTGTTTGCACTATTCCAAGGGTGTATCCATTTTACAGTGACACAATATATACTGTATGTCTGGGGTACGTTCCCCTGTATAATGCTTGTATATCTAGCCCAACAGCCATGCCATGTCAGTCTTTCAGATGGTGACACATACTACCACCATACATTTGCAATGGCTTACTGCTAGCTTGTGTTATACTGGTGAGTATTGTGTTTGGCACTGCAGTTGTGAGGACTTGTCCCTGTCATCAGCGATAGTGGGCAATGGCCACCAGGTCTTACCTCAACATGCATACATACCGACCACTCTCACACAATATGAAACACACACCAACCTAACACACACATACCTGCATATTGTGCAGATGCTACAACCTATCCTGCTACCTGGGCCACCTCTGTGCATCTGTGCTCTACTGGTATTATACCTACACATACATGTTCCTACATTTCTACATAGGGTTGTGGTGGGAACACCTGACTGTTACTGTGTGTGTACATCGGATTAGGGGGGCACACCAGACCATTACTACATACATACGTAGGGTTGGGGGTGCACACCTGACTGTTTCTACATTCCTACACAGGATTGTGGGGGCACACCTGACTGTTTCTACATTTCTAACACAGGATTGGGTGGGCACACCTGACTGTTATTACATTTCTACATAGGATGGGGGGGCACACCTGACACTTGTACACATTTGCTATGACTGTACTGGTATGTCAGGTACTCCATTTCATTCTGTAGTCTAAACTATCATTCTGACTAGAGGGATATCAGTGTACTACAGGTCGTAGATTTGATTGACCTACATATTAGTTTCTTACTTCCTATCCTTCAGAACTAAGATCCCACTGCCTGACCTACTGTAGTCTATCTGTGTAGGCCGGGGGGGGGTTACCCATAGGCATCATTCAGAGGTCATAGCACAGCCTTTGTGTTTGTCTGCACCTGTCCTGCTGGCTGTGATTGCTGTTGGGCATGTGAACCCCCCTGACTGGCATGTGTGAGTCACTTACCTTGTGGGTGTCCCAGTATTGAGGGTGGTGCTGCAGGGCTGCCTATGTCAGATGCACATAGTACACTCCCTATACATGGGTGAGCACAGGTAATGTCATGTTTGGCATCCCTTTTAATGTATGTGAGAGTCAGAGGGAGGTGTTATTCCCTGGGTCCCTCCTGTGTTAGTGTATGTGCTATGCGTTACCTCTTTACCAAGGCCAGGGCATACTGGGCTCACCTCCTTCTGTCTACTGGGGCAGGCTCAGGTTGTTCTTCCTCTGAGTCACTCTGTGCCTGTGCAGGCCTTGGCAATGGTGGTGGGCTGTGTGGCCCTGCCCCATGTTGTTCCTGTAGCAGCTGTTTCCGCAAGATCATATTGTGTAGCATGGCACATACGATGACAATTTGGGTACATGTAGCTGGTGAATACTGCAAGGCTCCACCGGATGTGTCCAGGCACCAGAACTGTGACTTGAGCATCCAAAACACATGCTCTGTTATAATTTGTGTCTGTGCGTGTGCCTCATTATGGAATTCTTGTTCAGGTGTGTGTGCATTTCTGATGGGTGCATCAGCCACGGCTCCAGTGCGTATCCAGTATCCCCCACTAGGTGACCGTGAGGGATGTCCCCTTTGGCAAATCTCTGGTACAGCTGTGTCAGATGCCAGATGTGGGAATTGTGATAGCTTCCAGGGAAGCCAGCACACACATTCATTATTATGCACTGGGCATCGCACACAACCTGGCAGTTAATGGAGGGGAAGCCCTTGCGGTTGATGTAGACCCTACCCCGCTCACTGGGTGGTGGTTTGATGCATATGTGCGTGCAGTCTACAGCACCCACTACCTCAGGGTATTCTGCTATTTGGTGGAACAGTTGCATATTGCTGGCTAACGTCTCACGGGTGTTGGGGAAATATACGTGCTCACCAGCATGTCCTGACATGGCATCCAGGAACTGGTGGAGTACCCTGGATGCTGATGCCTGTGAGATCCCCATCATATCCCCAGTTGGCCTTTGGAAGGTACCTGTAGCTAGTATTCTTAAGCCTACATATAGCTTGGAATCCACTGGGATGGGTTCCCCTCTGTTAGTTCTGTGTGTCAGGCGTGGCCAGCACAGCTCAACAATTTACTGTCAGAGGTTCCTTTCCACCCTATAGTGCTCAACTATCTTCAGCTCATGTAGCCCCTGGTAGATTATCCTGGGTCTGTACACTCTTCTCTGTCTCCTCACTGTGGGTTGGTCGACAGCATTCATATCCTCACCACCCTCAGCCCCTTCCACAAGTTGTTGTATGATAGCCCCTATCATTTTGTTGTTTTGTTTGTTAAAACTTCCCCGCTTGTATACACCGGTGGTGTAGAGTATGGGAAAAAACAGAGTGGAATGTGTTTGCATAGTTTATAGTAGTGTTCTGGGCTGAGCTGGTCTGCTGCCTGTGCAATTGGCTGATTCTGATTCATTTCACCTGCCAGCTATGCTAGTTCTCCTTGATTAACTTCCTACTACTGTTTTCCCTTCCCATTGCCTTCCTATTTAAGCCCAGAGGCGCGCCTTGCAAACACAGTGCTTAAATGTGCACAGAGCTGCTATTTCCTGGTTTACCTTTTTTTTCTTTCAAACCCAGTGCGTGGCATGCACACCCACTTAGGCAATGTAAAGAGTGCTAGGCAGACTCAGACACACCTCCTTGCCTAGCTGTGCTTAGCTAGGAGAAAACCTGAGCCACAGGGCTCCAGTCCATTTACAGTATGCCTGACATAACCCCCCCCCCATGACATCAGCTAACTCCTAGGCTTGCACAAAGCTATTCCTGCTCTTACACTGTTGGGAGCTGACTAGCATGCTGGGGAAATCTGGGATTCACTATCATTCCCCTCATTTGCATAGGATTGCCTGCTAATGCATAGTTACATGTCTCGCACTGAGCCTCCCCCCTTAGCAACCACTATTCACGGGCCATGTTGACTTCTGCCTGCCATTGAGTTTAATGGCAGAATAGTGATTTTAGTTAGAATGCTTATTTTAGGTTTCTTTTCTTATTTCCCCCCCGACTGCATTTGCGCGCTGCTGCCCTACGCTTAAACTGCCGTGATCGGCAAAAAAATATAAAAGTTGATTTTTTTATTTTGTAAGCTGTTTTCAATGCCAGTGGCCTTATACTTGGCCATTGACATGCTTCCAGAATTATATGCACCCTTTATTTGGAGCTGTCATGGCTCCGTTTTGGAATTTGCAGAAATGTACTCGGTTACTAACCGAGTACATTTCTGCAGATTATACTAGTCCTGCATGGCTGGCTTCCAGCTTCCTGGATCACAAATTCACCTCAGTTGCATGGATTTCTCTTGCAAATGGGGTAATTTGGATACAGGGGCTGAGTCTGTGCTGGACTAGTGCAGGAAAGCTTGTGCGTGCCCCTGCAGACTATTCCTAGATAGCACGACAGACATGTTGCCTGCTAGAGTTCCTGCACTAATCCCACATTCCATGCAAGGTTTGCAGAATCCAGGGGAGAGTGTGTGTAATCAATTATGTCCCCCACCCACACAACCAGGTCCCAGCCTTCTGGTCCATTTGTGTGGAGGTTACTGATCCAAACAAAAAAGTCTCAGACTACAGAGGATGCAGTGATCATACCTGTTAAGATGGAGTTATGATTATGTGGCATCTTGCAGGCAGCCCTGGAATTGAGTGGTATACTATGAACTACTGCGCAGCTACCCATGGCAGTAATGTACACTGGCTGCACATGTCATGGACTGTGTTGCAGTGTATGTTTGGATATGTTGCTGTGTGTGTTTTGCATGTGCATTTGTCACATTTTGTTCTTAGGTGACTGTAGATTCACTTGCTTTGTGACACAAATAAAATAGGCAGGGTGTTTTTATGCTTATGCTATGACATGAATTGAGTCACACTCAAAAAATTATCACAATATGGTGGTGTGCCATATATATGGAGCTGTGTATACAGATCAGTGTGCCTTTCTTTATGTCCCCACATTGAACCAGTCCATGGAGACCTATATATGTGCATACATGTAGAGGAGGTGGTATAAACATGCTGCAGCTTTCCCTACTCTTGAGGACACGGTTGGCCTAGAACACAGTTAGACACACCCTTATACACAGTGTGGCATGAATTCCAGCACTGATGGCCATTGAATAGCATGTGACACATTTATATATGATTACATATGTTTTTTTATAACTACAAGTCAATTCAAATAGCCAAAAACTCGTGTGGGTCCCATTTTAGCCTCTTGTTTCTTATAAGTTTTTCTTTTACTTCAAATATGGTACCCCATAAAAAGGTTTGTTCCCCTTGCCCCACTGTGGTGATAATGTCAAGTCCATCTATTTCTTGGCTGCTGTCTCCCTTATGTTCAAGAATTATTCAGCCAGGTGGAGCTGAAATGCAGAAGGACAAAAATCTAGATATAGAAAATGGCATCCTGAATGAGGCCACCAGACTGCCACGTGTGGGAGCATGTTATCTCAAGTATTCAGAGCAGTAATACAGTGAAATAGAGCAAGCCTGCATGGTACATGCAACATATATCACCTGCCACACAATGGTGTTAAATATCTGGCTTTCACTGTATGAATAGCTGTACTGGTGCTTTTTTGTTATACCTCCATGTGTATATTATCTATGCCTTACATATGAGAGGACCATAAAGCAGAAGTGATTTTGCTTTGAAGAGAGGGCAAATAATCTATGTTGTACTCAGGATAACTATGATGTAAAACAGAGAACAGGATGCAAATCATGTTCACAAGAGTGCCACTTTAATAAGTACACATGGTTAAGCAAGTTCACGTCTTCCCATATTTAGAGATATCATCAGAATCACATTTTTTAACATTACTTCAGTCATGTTTAAATAAATGTCACTCAATCACATGATTTTTCTAAAGGAATAGCTGTAGGTTTGCTTGATAATGATTTGGTAAATCAGCTTTCTCAACTTCCAACCTTGGCTGCTGTACAGTTTCTTTTGTAGTGCGAGCTCACTAAGTGACATTTATTTAAACAAGATGTAAGTGACATTAACATTTTGATTCTGATAACATTTCCTGCTATGTGGAAAAAGGAAAGTGCTTAATTCTGTGAACTTTTTAAGGTGCATTATTTCTGACTGTTGTTAACATCCTGTAGTCTGTTCTGAGAGTTTATTTGATTTTCATCAGTACTTTGTAGATGTGGATAGTTCCTTTGTTTTGTATTTCAAGACAATAATGTTTACTGCCTTTTATCAGCTGGATACTGTAAGCATGGCAGATGCATGTCTATGAATATGAGTAATGCTGGCAAAGGCAGATCATGCCATAGCTATGGATATCTTTGAGACATTTGTCATATATGGCTGATTAACAGCCTATGCACCACTAAGGTCATATGTGTCATGGTGTCACTTAAACACACTCAAAGATATAGTTTCCATGAGCACATCAGTGGATGAGGCAGAGGGCATCTTTGCTGTTGGATCATGAGTAGTTTGCTCACCAGTAGGCTGTAGCACTGCATAAGCACATTTGTACATGGAAGCAGGCCTTTATACTGCTGGTTAGGAGCAGCCTGCTCACCACTAGGATGTGGCTGTATACAGGCACATGCATGGGCATGATTCATTGTCTCCATATTATTAGGTCTGAAATAGCCTGCAGATCAAGAGATTATGGTACTACAAGGACACATCCGTAAGCAGGGGTGCAGCTGTCAGTGCTGGTGGTCATAAACAGTCACAATTCCAGCCTGATGTGGTACTGCATGGGCACACACCTTGGGGTGTAGGTGAGGGCATTGGTAATATGAGATTAGGTGCAGTCTGCACACCAATAGGCTGAGGTACATTATGGGCACACTTGTTGGCATTTTGAATAGTGGACAGAGGTTACTCTGCTTTGCATTTTGATCCATGTGTCCATATGAAATGCTGGGGCATGGCCATAAACATGTCTATTCATTGCATGCATGTGGGTTTTAAGTGTAGAACAGTGAACAGGGGGCTCCAAATGCAAAGAATCCACTTAGTGATGCATGTTCTCTAAGTCAGTATCAATATGTGTATGACTTCCACCCAAGGAGATGTCCATTTCTTAACCAGTGCTACATGCTACACACAATCTCAGGCATGTATGCATTTCGACCTGATAACTGTTACTGGCACTTAGCATTTGCAGTATGTACCAGCACCTGTAGCAGTGTGTCCTTAGTTAGCTCACCACCCCGAAATGATGGAAATGCATGTAAGAAAGCTACATCCTATACATGCCAGCTGCAAAGTTTGGAGGTATGTATGCTATATGTGGACAGTGCAGAGCATCGCTATGTGGTCTAGCTGGGCACATCAAGGAGTATTGTATCACAGTTGTATGTCTGTCATATGGTACAGCTGTCTGGTTAACTGTTAGCTGTGCATGTTTTTGTCAGGCAGAATCCCTACACATGTGGAATCCCCACATGACATAATGCATCCATGTACATGTGGCAATGGGCTTCTCATTTGAATGTGTGTTCTGTAATTCCAGTATGTTTTCACACACAGAATTGTATGTGGATATCTGACCAGAGATGCAATGCAATGGCCACACTGGGTAGCCATGATGGAATTACCCATGTACACATATTTCCTTATTTGTGACAGGAAGTTGCTGCTTTCTCTGTGATGGAACAGTCACTGGGTGCAGTCCACTTTACATTAGCTTAGGACACGTGTGTATGTGTGTGTCTGTGTGTGAGATAGAGAGAGTTTACTACAAATAATCATTTCGTATTTAATTAACACAGAGTTGTTTGAATATAAAACATCTAAAATCCTGAGAGGTCTCTACTCAGAACTGTTACACTCTGAAGGATGCAGAACATAAACACTTTTTTTTCAAGAAGGCAAGCTCCCCCCACCTGCAAAACTACACAAACACACACACACAAACATATATATATATATATATATATATATATATATATATATATATATATGTATATATATATATATATATAGAGAGAGAGACACACACACACACACACACACACACACACATACACACACACACACACACACACACACATACACACACACACACACACACACACACACACACACACACACACACACACACACATAGATATAGATATAGATACACACACAAACACACACACACACACATAGATATAGATATAGATACACACACACACACACACACACACACACACACACATACACACACACAACATGTGGATGCACACACATGCATGCACATGCATGCATATAACAACTCTGAGCTTACGGAGAGAAAAAAAGTGAGAAAAAACACCATTTATTTCCTTGTTCTGAGACCAGTTTCCATTTCAAGTCATCAACAACTTTTCAATGATGACAAGTCTGATTGTCAATCAACTGACCAGCAGCAAATAGTAAGGTTCCCATGTAAAACAAACATGTCAAAGCTACATACATGCTGCAACCACCCCATCATAACACAAGTCAACAGTCTGCATTATTAAACCTGGTACGATGTGCGTGTGAGTCTACCAGCTGTGGCATATGCATACATGCGTATGTATGCATATGCATAGTTGCACTAAGTAAGTGCTGCTACCATTTACCCCTGACACATCCTATATAGCATACTTGTCTTCAACCTGAGCTGGCTGCAGTTGGCATATGTTTGGTATTCGTGACAGACTTGCATCATGTGTGACAGAAAGAATACCAGAAAGGACAGCAACATGTGGATGTCATGAGTTTATTGGGTATGTCATTCTCATACGTAACATACTGATGGAGCATACACTGTGGTGTTACCATTAAATGTTAGTTGTTTATTATGGGGATTCTACCTAGTTATGTGGGGCATGTGTGCCATGCATACATCTGTGATTCTGTAGCACTGCTTCATATGTGTATATTTATCATCACTGTATGTCTTAGTGCATGCATGGGAATATGCCTACCTTGTTGTGTAACTTTGTAATAGATACTGCATTTTACCTTTGTGTTCATGTTATATGCTGGGCCAGGGGTCAGTTAGGATGGCACAATAATTCAGGTGCCATGTTACTATGTGTGATGCCCTCACTGGTACATACTAAATGTTTTGGCATACTATAGCAGCATAATCACAGCCATGCATTCATTTACCATATATCTGCTGTTAGCATCCAGATGTTGTGTGACATACCCTTTATCAATGCCTCCATGTAAACACATGTAGTATGGATGCATTAACAGTTTTGTCTCATTAAATGACTACACAGCTGGACACTTTGTTGCATTTTGTTGTGTAGTCACTTTAAATTGGTCTTTTGTACACCACTGTTCTGCTACTGTTTGATTTACCTAAAGAGTGACTACAATGCACTAATGAATGCACTAGTCCATTTGCAAATGACTAGCAGGTGATGCACTTGCAGTCCACCAGTGGGTCAACTGACATACACTGATACGTTTGTAATCAATGGCTGAGACATCACAGACTGAGTAAAATGCAAAAATCAACAGGCAGACTAAAATGTACAGATGTATTGCAGTCAAACAGTAGATCAAGTAAAAGGCACAGATGTATCTAAAGTTAACAAACAGGCATTGGCAATTCAGCAGAAAGGAGAATTCATTTTATGGTTTTGGTTCCAAACACCACAGACAGACAAGCAGATGTGGGTATTAAACATATTAGCTGAGTATAGTACATGCCTTACAGAAAGAGGTTCTCCAGTTCGATCCTCGGCTGGGATGCCTTCTGTGCGGAGTCTGCATGTCCTCCCTGTGGTCGTGTGGGTTTCCTCCAGGTGCTCCGGTTTCCTCCCACATCCCAAAGACATGCTGTGGGTGGACTGGACACTCTAAATTGGCCCTAGGTGTGAGTGTGTGTGTGTGTGTGTGTGTGTGTGTGTGTGTGTGTGTGTGTGTGTGTCTGTGTGTGCCTTCTGTGGAAGGCTGGGTGCCGGGCTGGCAACTCGACACTGTAAAACTCCACTGCCAATCATGAACGGACAGGTGATCCGCTGTGGCGACCCCTAACCTGGAAAAGCCGAAAGAAGAAGAAGAAAGAAAAAGAAGCTGAGTACAGTACACAGAAAACAAATAGTAATGAGTGAAGAAAGAAGAACCTACAAGAGATAAAGAAAGCAGTATTAAAGACATGAAGTGCAGGTTTAAGGAATTCTTGCTGAGGTAGATGGCAAATGTTACAGGTATGATGGTGAAGAAATAGGTAACTGAAAATATAAGCTTTGGGAGTGCAATGAGCTGTCAGACTTAAAATTCCCTACAGAGCACTCTGTCAGAAATATTGGGTGTAACTAAGGAAGTTATTTTTCTGAGCTGGGATACAGGATCTGAATTTCCTAGAGATACTAAGGCCTTGGTAATTTATTCTGGTGGCTACCAAAAAAACTATTACTAAAAATGGAAATCAAAGTTAAAAATAAACAGTATTTGAAGTACTGAATATTGTAACAGAGCTAAAAGAACTGGAAGTGAGATCTTTAGAAAGGGTAGGAGCAAATTGCAAAGAAAAATACAAATTGTTGGAGCAATACATGCAGAATATTGTTTTGGAAAAGGAATGAAGTTTAAAGGACAGTAGAGACTGATCTGCTTCTGCAATGTTGGATTGATGATAATTATACAAAAGAATAAATGTGAAATGCAATATTTGCAACTGGGAATATGTTAATACTTTTTTTATGTTTACTTACATCTTAAGTGATAATTTAATAAAGGTGTTAAAACAGAAAGGAAGAACAAAAGGAAACAGAAGTGGGAGTAAATTAACTTGAGAATGGTTATTTAGTTTCATATTGTATTATCTGTCCTCCCTATGGTTGTGTAAGTTTCCTCCGGGTGCTCCGGTTTCCTCCGACATCCCAAAGACATGCTGTAGGTGGATTGGACACTCTAAACTGGCCCTAGGTATGAGTGTGTGTGTGTGTGTGTGCCTTCTGTGGAAGGCTGTGTGCTGGGCTGGCAACTCGACAATGTAAAACTCCACTGCCAATCATGAGCAGATAGGTGATCCACTGTGGTGACCCCTAACCAGGAAAAGTCGAAAGAAGAAATTGTATTATCAGTGTTTAGTTCCTTGCAAGCTATTTTTGTTTATTTTGATGCAGCTGAAGAAGGGAGTAAAGAATATATGCAGGAAGGGAGAGATGAACTTAGTGATAAATCTGTGCTACTAAATGTTATTTGTTAAATAGGTATGCATACTATATACATTGTGATCAGCTGCAAACAGACACGAAAACGGAAGCAGCACAACTCAGCAGTGTTGAAGCCAGTTCACTGATTTGAATAGTACAATGCTGATGTCACTTTATGGAAGTTTTATACTTAAAGTACTGTTAGTTTATACTCAAAGATGAATCTAAGTGAAGGTAAAATTTATAAGCTGCAACTGTTAGGATTCAGCCATCATGTTTCTACTGCCTGCTTACACTAGCAGTGGACCGACTCTGTGTTTCCAGTTGCATTTAATGATATTAATTCTTAAATTATTTAAAATAATTCATGTTGCACTTACAGCTGTGATTTAAGTATTCAGTAAAAAAATCTTTACAGATCCCCTACAGTGCCGTGGACCCATTTAACTCCAGTTAACTTTGTAATGACAACAGGGAGTTCCCAGTCCCATACTGTTAATGATCCTCACATTAACATTGTTGCTGATTTAATGCATGTGCACAGACAAAACAAAATGCCCTGCTCAATCCATTCTGACCCCTTAATGTTGGCACCAAGTGCACTTATTCTTCACTGCCAGTTTTCCTTCAAGTGACACTAGTGGATTTCCAATCTGCTGTGTCCATTCCTGATAAAGAAAAACATACCATGCATGTTTTTATAATAACAATAGTAACAATGTTGATTCTAACACCCACAATAAAACCTTCCCCTTCCAGTATTGTAGGTTTTCAGCATCGGTGATACCACGTAGCACTGATACTGTGCACTGCAAAGTTCCCCTAAGAACAACAGTACTACTTGAAATACTAATGGGTGCCCAACATACTAGTTTTACTCCACTAATAACGAAACAAGGAGTTTTAAACCATACATACAAATCACCCCATTCTGCCCTAGTAACATCTGATCTTCCCCAAAATGTCACAACTATATAGAATGTCACTGGAAATGCTCCTCAGTGTCTTTGAATATCACAGTGGCACTAGCAAGTGAACGGTCTGTTATTGTCAGTTCCTGCAGTAAGCAGTTATTTGTGCTTCTTTTTCAACAAAGTAAAGAAAATAATCAACAAAATCTCTTATGGAACTTCCAAAATGACCACACATTTAATAACAGCTTAATTCTAACTCTCCCAGCGCGAAAACAGAAACTCAGCAGAGAAAGCCAGTAGACTTATATTTCTAGGCAAATTTCAATAACTGGCTAGGAAGTGCATTGCCTGGATTCCAGGACAAAGGAAATACAGAGGAACTGAAAGAAAATCAGCTACAAAAGGTGAGGAAAAATCTCCAGCTGTGAAGAGTACTGCAGCTGTTGAGCAAAAAGCAGTGCAAGATCCAGACATGACCTCCAGTAACCTAAAAGAAAGTATAAGACAACTGCACACAGTCCTGCTTAAAATAAACACAACACTGATGGAGTATATGAACTCAAATAACAAAAGGCTGGAAAAATGGAAGAAGCTTTAAACAGATATTCAGATGAGATGATAAAACTGCAAAAATCAGAGGTCAAAATAAAGAAAAGGCTGGCTTAATATGAAACTGCTCAAGAAGAGATGTTTCAAATTAAGGAAACCACGGTAAAAAAATTCTCCAAAGCCAACTTCATGCTTCTTAAGACAGAAGTGGTGAACTTCATGACACCTATGCAGATGGACAATACAGTTATGACTGCGACTGCTGAATCCTACACAAATGCATTCTATAATCACTTACACGAGTGCATGGATCGTGCTATCCCAAACAGAACCAAGACGCTATCCTCCAAAAAAGGAAGCCAATCTGGTGGTCCCCAGCCATAAACAAACTGTACAATAGAAGGAAGAAATTGTTGTAAAAGAGAGTAAAATCCCATGAGAGGAGGAGCTCCCTGGTCAGCCTCAGTAAGAAGCTGAGATCCCTTAAAATATCCACCAAGGCTAGCTACGAAAACAAAATCGTCACTGATTCTAAGGACAACCACAAATCATTCTATAGCTATGACAAGAATCTCAATGGCAACACCCAGATCTGCTCTGAGTTACAGCACAACGGCCTGAAGATTACAGAACCAACTGACATTGCCAACATCCTGGCAGATAGGTTCAGTGCTAACTTTACCCCCCCCCACCCCCTAAAGGGCCCATATCTATAAAGGAAGAATGCAGAGTCCCTGTAATCACAACTACGCAGATAAAAGCTGTGTTCTCTAAAGCCAAAAACACAGTATCCATGGGACCGGACAACATCCTAGGCTGCATTTTACATGAACTTCAGAATGAACTGGCTCCCCACCTAAGCACCATGTTTAGTCATAGCCTCACATCAGGCTTTGTGCCCACTGAATTGTGTACAGCAACAGTTATCCCACTCCACAAAGGGGGAGCCACCACTGATCCCTGGAAATATCGCCCTATTAGCCTGACGAGTCTGGTTTGCAAGGCCATGGGACATATCATCACGGAACTCATAAACAAAGACACTGGTAACCTCCAAACTCTGGATCCCACCCAGTTCGGGTTTGTGAAAGGCAGATCATGCCTCCTGAACCTGATCGACTTCTTTGAGGCAGTCACCAAAGCCGTAGATGAAGGTAAGATGGTTCACACAGCCTATCTTGACCTCGCCAAGGCTTTCAACACCATCCCCCATTCTGGAATTATATCTAAACTCACTAAACTAGGTATAAATCCCTATGTAACAAGATGGGTTGCCAACTGGCTCACTGACAGAACCCACACTGTAAAAGTTGCACACTCCAAATCTGACCTCAAACCAGTGACAAGTGGAGTACCACAGGGTTGAGTCCTGGGACCTCTCCTGTTTGATATCTACTTCTCTGAAGTACAAGCTAACACAGAAGGCCTCTGGCTAATGAAGTTTGCAGATGACTACAAACTAGAAGCCATAGCTGAGTCCCCAAATGATGTGGAAATCCTACAGAAGGGCCTCGTTGAGACAGATGCCTGGTGTCAGAGCCATGGCCTCAAGCTCAATGCCAAAAAGTGCATTGTCATCACCTTTTGTGAAAACTCTGTACCCATGAATTACTACATAGACAGCAGTCTACTTAACACCAAATGTGTGATAAGAGACCTTGGGACCCAGGTGGACAGTAGTCTGTCTTTTGATAGTCACATCGCCACAGTAGTCAGGAAGTCCTTCTACGTGGCACACCTCATCATAAAAGGGTTCTCATCCAGGAAAAAAGAGGTCATTGTTCCCCTCTATTCGACACTCATTAGACCCATTATAGAGTACAATGCCCCTTTTGGAATGTACCTCACAAGACATCTGCAGCAGCTGGAAAGGCCACAGAAGTACCTCAAAAAGAGAATTACTGGCCTCAAACAGATGCCCTACACTGACTGTCTCAAAAAACTCCAGCTTTACTCCGTAGCATATCGCCTACTCTGAGGTGATCTCTGCCTAACATATAAAGCTATGTCAAACCCAGAGATGTTGGACATGGTACACCTAAAGAAATCCCAATCCCTTCGAGCTACACACTCTAGGGACCTAAACCTTGTCACCACAATAAACAGGACATGCTGGAGGGATAGATTCCTGTCCCAGAGACTTCCCAAACTCTGGAAAAGGCTACCCATCTATGTCAAGCAAAGTTCTTCATTAGCTCTCTTCAAGAAAAATCTTGATGAGTGGATGGGAAATAGGAAATACACCCCGGGGATCACTTCTGTGTCTCTGCTCGACAGTGGAACAGGAAAATAACTTTATTGTGTGGCATAAGACACAGAACCTTTTTGGCTAGGCTTATGTAGGCCCTTGGGCCAATAGCCTAGTACCTACCTATGAAGCTATGAACCTATAAAAAATCACAGAATTAGAGGACAGATCCTATAGGGAAAAGCCAAGATTTTCTGCTGTACTAGAGAAACTGGAAGGAACACACTGTATTTATTTTATGAAAGCACAAACAAGCAACTGGACTGGTATTCCACAGCAGGAGTTGTTAATTGAAAGGGCGCATTGTGTGTATGCTCTAAACCTGGCTATGAGAAAGCAAACCTAGACCTTTAATAGTAAAGATGCAATGATATGAGTAGAAGAAGTTGATTCTGACAAAACTGTGGCAGGAGGTCAAAGTACTAAATGTTGGAGACAGCAGAGTATTTGTGAAGAATGATTACTCAGTGTACACCAGACAGAAGAGTAGTAAATGTAGTCCAATATTCAGGGAATGTCAAGAAGCAGGTGAAAGACTCCTTTAAGAGGGTTAAAATCATTTTTGATGTAGTGCATGCTAAAGAGGAAATATAAAAGTTTGTCCACCTAAAAATGAGCTATGAAACAGAAGGATATTCTGTTTATTGTTCTTCTTGTAATAAAGACCACAGAGAGACGGTTCCAGGGAAACCTCTTCCAATGTTTCAATGGAAAATGCTTGACAGAAGGAAAAAAAGCACAAGGATTGACTAGAAGAACTGAGAGTACATTGGAAATGAAGCAGTGATTGGATTTGGCAGATGGAGATGAACAGAAATTGAGATTACAAATCAGTTGTTATATTTGTGAAACATAACAAGAAAACCTGGAAATATTGGACTTTTTGACTTTGTTAAACTTCTAGAGACTCTAAAACATATGCCTTATCTCATGTCATTAATGTTCATAAAAATACCTGGGGGATATTAGGAAGAAAGTTAACTGTAAGCAAAAAAGTGGTGGGAGGGTGGCCTAATGAAAAAGTGATGGGAGGGTGGCCTAATGGTTAAGGTGTTTGCCTTACAAACACAAGGTGCAGGGTTTGAGTCTTACAAGGGATAATTGGCTAGGCTTAAAATGACCCACAAGGGCAGTTAGCCTAGTACTAATCTATAAGGGGTTGGGAGGGTGGCCTAATTGTTAAGGTGTTTGCCTTACAAACACAAGGTACAGGGTTTGAATCTCACAGGGGATAACTGGCTAGGCTTAAAATGGCTCGCAGGGGCAGTTAGCCTAGTACTAACCTATGAACATTTTTTTTAAGTATTATTTTAAAGTGCATTGTTTTCTTTGCATGCTATAAAGTAAAGTTTCTTAGTTATTTTTAAGTGTAGTGGGGATACTAATGTAAATGGGTGCTCTTTTTCTTCTTTCTCCCCTTTTCTCTCTTTCTTCTTGTTCAGTTTTAAGAAATGTAGGCACTACAATGTAAAAAAAGAAAAGTCTTGTCAAAAGAGGAAGACAAAAGAAAAGCTGATGTACTTTTTCTCACTCTTGCATAAGAGAATGACTGGATTAAGGCCCTTAGCTTGATCTAGTAACATGTTTTAAGAGAAAGTAAGTAAATGCAAAAGAACATTGAATATTATAAAGCTTTTTTTCTAGCAAATAAATGTATACTTAGTAGCAACTCTGTATCTGGTACTTACGTCTCTATGGAGACCATCTGATAAACAGAAATGACTAGGAGATAATGTTTTCTGAAATCATTCAAGTGTTTTCCCAGCTGAGAGAGCTATAAAGATAAAACAAAACTAGACAGCATTGAGTAGAAGCACAGGCTGTACCACGCATCTTAGCACGGATAATCTTTCTTTTAGGTTAACCCAGATCTGTGAATGTGGTTGTCAGTTTGGGACACACATTCATATTAGAAGGGTAAAACTTCAATATTTGAAGATGTACATAGTTTTGTGTGTTAGGATTAAGTTAATATGTTTTCAATGCGTGTGTGTTTTTTTTTTTTTGAGGTCTTTCAGTAAAACAATTAATTTTGTAAGATGTGATATTGGTTCAAATGGATATGATAAGAAACAACTGTATAAATGATCAACCTGCCAAACAGTGTATGCATGTAACATGTAATACAAAAGCTGGAACTGAACACTTAACAAAAAAGCTGTTAAACATAAAAGTTGGTAATAATAACTTTTTGACACAATGATTTCTGTAAAGTCTTTAAACATCAATGGTCTCACAGATAAATACAAAAAAGAAAGAGTGGTGAACTATATTAAAAATGTAGAGTGCAAATAGCTGTGCTACAGGAGACACACAGAAAAACTGAACATGTGGACATGATAAACAAAGGTTTTTAAGGATGGTTATTTAGCAGAAAACCTGGGAACAAGGAAAAGAGGAGTACTTATATTAAATGCAGAAGGAGGACTGGTGCAAGATGGCCGCCATTCTGTAAGCACTGCATATCTACAGCTCTTCAAATATCCGGAAGAAAATCTAACCCTGAGGACATACCACGAGTTTTCTTACATTAATTTTTGGCTAAAATTAAAACTACTACAGTTGATTATCGCTTGAGAGGTTAATGAACATGAAGAATTAAACAAATCAACAGGATTAGAACTGATTGACTGTCTGACTCTGAACAGAGAACTAAACAAAGGAACTGTCTGATCAGTAACTTGGCTTATTTACTATTTAGTTATAATAAGTACTGCATCGCTTTACAATGTCAAAAGAAGACAAAAATATGGAAACAACAACAACTAAAACCAAATTATCAGAACTTCAATCACCAGAAAAAGATTTAACTTCGAAAAGGCAGAAGATCACAAAACAGCAGGAACTTCTAAAATCAGGAATAAAACATAAACCGGATCAGCTGGCTAATATGGAAGATATTAAAACTGCTCTGTTACCCATCCAAGAAGCTTTGAAAGAACTATCTAATCAGGTACAATCTTTTGGTACTACATGCAGTCAAATTCTAGAAAGGATGGATAAAACAGAAGCCAGAATATCTGAGAACAAAGACAAAATAACACTGCTTGCTAAAAAAACAGACATTCATGACCTAGATATTCAGTCTATGCAAGATAAAATTCTGGACTTGGAGGCACGATCCAGGAGGAATAATATAATTATCAGAGGGATACCAGAAACTATTCAATATAATTATTTAATTTCAACTATCACACAAATATTTGCAACGTTGTTCAATGACTCTGATATGGCTAAACAAATAGTAATAGAGAGAGAGCTCATAGAGCTCTCAGAGAAGCTCAAGCTTCAAATATACATAGACCAGTATACGTTAAAATACTTAACTACCAAGACGTAAACAAAATAATACTAACTGTAAAAAAGAATGGAGGTTATATTATGTGGCATAATAATAAAGTTTCCATGGCTCAGGATTTACCATTACAAATAAGGCAAGCTAGACAAGCACTATCTGCATATTGCAAGTTTCTCATCGAAAAACACATTCAATTTCAAATGAAATACCCTAACACATTAATTTTTACAGTTGATGGTGCCAAATATTCCATATCTACAAAAAAAGAAGCAAAAGTTACCTTTTTGAAGATTTTTAAGTCTCTTCCTGCTTCAGAAGCCTGATCTGACCATCCAGTCTGACTGCCATAACGTGGATACTTGGATTTCCTTGTTGCTAGGACTCGAGGCTTCTAAATCCTTTGTTTGTCCTTTAGTGCACCAGGCCTCTTGGAAAGCAGTTATTTCAGTTTTTTTTACAGCTCCTGATCATCTGCGAGGATCTTCCGAGATTTTATGGCTTCTACGAACTGTGCTCCTTCACGAATCAACAGGAAATCCTTCTGCTGCTGCTGAGGGTCCGTTTTCGATGTGGCACTTCCGGAAGTCCGTTCGCTTAATGGTTCCCCTGTCGCGAAGTCGAGGACAAGCTTACAAGATCAGGAATCAGAATTCAGTTTGGAAGAAGGGAAAAGTTATTTAGACTGCAATTGTGATATTCATGGACATTTAAAGTATGTAAGGTGTATTTAGTTATCCAAAGTAAGCTCTGAATTCATTCAGGTATGCAAACAATTTAGTTCATGTTGTAGATGCTTAAAATGTGTTAATTAAGTGGTTGTTTAGAGGAAATACAGCTTTTAACATAATCTTAATAGCTGAAGATAGATTTAATGTGTGTACCGTTTAGTTGTTTTTTTTTTTTTTTTTTCAGGAATATCATGCTGAATGTTGATGTTGCTAATAAGCTTGTAGAATATTTCATTGCTGCTATGTTCTAATACTGCAAATGGTTAGATAATGAGATGGTCTATGAAGGGGTATTTAGCAGTTAAAGAGACCGTGAGATGTTACACTGTTGGTTCTTCAGGAATGTGAGGGAGGTTTTGGTTATGTATTAATATCTTAATTTAGAGTATAACATATATAAGTTAGTTTCTATTTTAAGTATACGATCTAGTTTAATGATATTAGTATAGTTAGGGTTAACATAAAGGTAGTTATCATATTGCTGGTTCCGACTATTATGAGAAATATAGTACTTAAGTGTTAAGTATTTACTTTTCTTTAGTTTCTCTCTCAAGTGATAATACATCCGGTGAATTATCTTTAATTTAATAATTCTACTGTTTAACATGGGTTAGTGTCTCATATTTGATTACTCTAGATTTAAATGTGGTTGTTAGATATGTTATTGAGACACAACCAGTTATTATAAGTAAACAAACATTTGAGATTTATCAGAGAAGAACAATAGTAACTGTATGTGTAGTTAAGATAATTTATTTGATATGTTTAACTAAATAGTCTGTTCAAGAGGTGTAGATATCTATCAGTGTTTATTAGGGAATGTTTTGGTTAATCTTTGTAGAGTTAGATGTAGCTTTTATAGGTTTTTTGCATGACTTTGACATTATATTTTTTAAGGTAAAGAATAGATATTTAGTAAGGTTATTTACCCATGAAATTCTTAACGTTGTAAAGAACCTATGTATCTCCTGGTCCAGGGGAATAGTGGATAGGCACTGGTGTGGGACGGGATTTCGAGATTGCTTCCAGACAATATATATTGTGCTAGTATATTTGAATTTGTTACAGTTTCTCAATTTTAAAATTTACTTAAACAAATTAAAGATCTTAGTATGTGGATAATAGATTCATGGAATACTAAAGGGCTCCAGAACATGAAAAAAAGGAAATTATTTCTTCATTTATTTCTCCAGACAAAGGCATATTTTATTTTACTGCAAGAAACCCATTTGACTAATCACCAATGGGCAGTTATTAAGGATAAGAAATGGATTAGAGAGGTAGTAGCTTCAGAAGGGACAACTAATAGTGCAGGAGTTGCTATCATTATTAAAAGTCAATATCAAGAGAAAATTCTAGATTCTAAAACAGACAAAGAGGGAAGATGGTGCTATGTGATTTTTTCATCTATCCTTTATGATAAACCTGTCTTACTTCTTAATATATATGCCCTGTGTACCAATCAACAACTTTTTATAGCATCACTTTATTTTATCCTTAATCAATATAATAATTATTATATAATAATAGGAGGGGATTGGAATATGTATCAAGATCCCAAATTGGATAAATCAAGTTCACACAGGTCTTTTAATAATCAAGCAGTAATAGCATTAAAGGAACTTAAAGAAGATTTTAAACTATATGATCCTTTTAAATATACAAACAACCATATCAATACAACTAACTTCACATTTTTTTCAAGTTGTCACAAAATGTGGTCTAGGATAGATTTTTTCTTGATTTCAGATGTACTAATTAATTTAGATCCCTGTGTATCTATACAAGCTCGACACTTATCGGATCATTCTAGAATCACATTAAGTTTTAACAAAGACATTAAAAATAGTCTACAGCATAGAGGTTATAATTGTTCTCTAAATCTGAATTTATTAAATAAAGAAGAAATAATCCATGAAATTCAAGAGACTTTTAATCTTCTACTAGTTAACTTTTCCAAACATCGACATCCACCTGATATAGAATGGGCGACAACCAAAGCACAAATAAGGGGAACTTTTCTTCAAAAAGCTACTTATTATAAGAAAATACAAACTAGAGACATACAAGAACTGGAATCTAAAATTAAGTTATTTGATCAGGACTTAATTAGGAATTATAACAAACAAACTGAAATGGAATTATTAAAATGTCAAAAGGATCTGTTTTTGTTTCAAAATAGTAGGTTGTCGTTTCATGAACATAAAATACTGGTAAAATATGCCAGTCATATTCAGACCCCATCGAAGCATTGGCTCGTATTATTAATCAATCGAAAATACCTTCTCAAATTCCTGAAATACAGTTTAACAATAAAAGATATACTAATACTGAAGATATTACGAATACCTTTGAATTAATATTCTCTCAAATGTATGGTGATCATCAGGGATTACTTACAAATAAGATTAACAATGATTTTCTGCAGAAGATTATCTTTCCGAAAATTGGTGATGAATCTCATGTGGGTTTAATTAAGCCAATTTCCTCTGAGGAGATAAAACATACAATTAATAATTTGAAACCCCATAAAGCTCCAGGACCGGATGGTCTGACTGTAGAGTTTTACAAAACCTTTTGTGATATTCTAGGTAAAATACTTCTGCATATATTTAATTATATAATCAACAATAAAATGAATGATCCACACTTTAATGCTTCGAAAACAATTCTTATACCTAAAGAAAATTCAGATCTTCAAAACCCGGATAACTATAGACCTATTTCACTTTTAAATATAGACATGAAAATTATGATCTCTATTTTAGCTAATAGATTGAAAAAGGTAAGAAATTTAATAATATCTAATGAACAAGCTGGCTTTATAAACGGCAGACAAACTACTGATAATACGTTATCACTTCATACACTAATTTCTTATGCCAGTCATAGAAATCTTAATGTTTACGCACTCATAATTGATGCACAAAAAGCTTTTGATAGAATTAATTTAAAATTTTTGTTTGATAT
Source organism: Protopterus annectens (assembly GCF_019279795.1). NCBI lineage: Eukaryota > Metazoa > Chordata > Ceratodontiformes > Protopteridae > Protopterus > Protopterus annectens. Next base: position 62,649,552 of record NC_056739.1, on the reverse strand, counting down.
TTTACCATACTTCAATATACCCCAAGACTTTATTTTAACATTAAAAAAATTATATAATAATCCTTATACAACTTTATACATTAATAAAAACTCTTCTAAAAGAATACAAATTAAGAATGGAATGCATCAAGGCTGTCCGTTATCTTCTATATTATTCAATTTATACTTAGAACCATTATTTTTACATATTAAGCAAAATATATATCATAATGCCCCAATAATCTATGGTACTAAAATATCCATGGCTGCTTTTGCTGATGACCTTAATATTTACTGTACGACGCCTGTTTCAGATACCAAGAAAATACTAAAAGCAGTGGAAGATTTTGCAGAGATATCTAATTACAAAATAAATCTTAGAAAAAACAATTTATTTCCTTTAAAAACGCCTAAACCATTTTCGCTTTTACCATTGGTAGGTCAGTTAAAATCCGAAGAAAAAGTAAAATATTTGGGTATTGTTTTTTCCACAGATAATAGAGATTTTTATGTGAATAATGTTAAGCTGATTTGGGATCATATATTGTCTGATTTAAAAAGATGGAATAATCTGAAATTACCAACAATGGCAAAGGTTTCAATCATTAAAATGAATGTACTCCCCAGAATGTTATATATTTTTCGAGCTTCTCAAGTCTCAATTTCTAAGAAATTCTTTAAACAAATTTATACGGAATTAGCTAAATTTGTATGGGAGCCTAAGAAAACTAGAATATCTTATGATAAATTGATGACTCCGAAAAATAAGGGAGGTTTAGGCTTACCTAACTTTGAGTTATATTATTTAATAATAAATTCTAATAGAATCTTAAGAGTGGCTAACTTTGATATATCCAGTAGTAAATGGTCACCTAAGTGGTTGGTTCTGAACTATAAACATGCTGTTAGTTTGGGTATTAACTCTAAGGTATTACCCTTTTTACAGAAAGATACCTTCAAATTGTATGCTTTGATGGAGCATATTAGAGTATACATAATATCGTTACAAAATTAGTTTCAATCTTTAAAACTCTTGCAATATATGATGACTTTCCAACCCTTTCACAAGAATCCGAATTTGAAAATCAATAATCAATTGATAGATCTTAAAAAATTTCCACTTATAGTTAATCTAACTGTACTTGATTTATACCCTTATCTTGGTATCTCAATACAAGACACGTTAAAAGAAATGAGCCTTCCTAAATCTTATTTAATTATAATGAGACAATTAAAGGATCTTTCCATAAGTTATTTTAATGATTTCAGAATTAAGGAAGAAGATTTAACTAATTGTTCAAATTTATGGCAAACTCTTATGCAGGACTCTAAATATATAACGTCTACATATAATCTGGTAAAAGACTTGAAATATAAAAACCAAATACTCTTGTCAAAATACTGGAAGGATAAAATAGCATTGATTGATGATAATAAAATATTAAAAGCAATTAACCTAACTTTAAAATCAGTATCTCTCCAAAAGTTATTATTTACGCAATTGATGATATTTAATAATGCCTATTACACTCGTCTCAGTCTGCATAAATTTAATTCCAAAAATTCACCTAAATGTCCATATTGTATTGATCAAATGGCTCACCTTTTACACATGTTCTGGAGCTGTAAATGTATATTTAAACTTTGGAACTCTTTAAAAATTCAATTACAAAAATGGGTTATCAGCATTCCACACTTTCTTGGGAATTTATGATTCTACATATCCCGCCAAACAACTTGGACAGATTCCAAATGATCATACTTATAAATATTTTCTTATTAATGAAGCTTTATATAGCTACAAATTGGTTGAATCCATCCCAGATTTCATGGGAAAACTTTAAAAGTGTAGCGATAAAACATATTCTAGCACATCAATTATTAATCAAAGATCATAAGAAAAATATAAATAATCCGAAAATCTGGGAACAAATCTTTAATATTGTGTTGGCTTAATGTTCCGAATCCGGTTATCCCCTGGAAGTACATACTTAAGTTGGAAGTCCGTATTAATAAGCCTGTATATTGATACCAGATCTTTTAATACTCTTTTCCAGAATTTAATTTCAATGTATAATGATCTTATTTAACTGTTGGAAGCATTCATGTATATAATGTGTATATATTGTAGCATTGTTGTTATACGTTTCTTTTAGATACTGTTTTCCTTTTCGTTTTTTTTGCTTTGTGTATTATTGTATTAACAATTGGAAAATAATAAAATTTATTATTGAAAAAAAAAATGCAGAAGGAGCTCCAATAGTGTTAGAAGAGAATAAAAAATATAATAATGGTGGATTTGTGCTATTAAAGAGCTACTGGCAAGGGAAGAGAATTACAGTGGCATGCATTTATATTCCACATAAAAATGATATAGTGGAGCTTAATAAAATTATGGGAGAAAATCAGTCTTCAGTACAGAATATTACTTATAGGTGGAGACTGAAAATTGATTTGCAGCAGTGAAGATGTGTCTGGTGAGCTAAGAAGGGAAATTATAACAAAGGATGGTAGATGTTTTAAGAAATGTATGAAAATATTTGGCATGGAAGATGTGAATTCAGTACTAGGAGTTTGGAGTGAATTTACTTATTATTCCCCATGATACAAAAACTGGACTAGGCTAGACAGAGTTTACATTTCACAGGAACATGTGCATTTAATTGAAAGTCTTGATATACACCCAATAACTATTTCAGATCATGTGCCAATAATAACTAAAATAAAAAACAGGGTAATGAAATAAAAATGAGATACTGAAGCTTTCCCATTTATCTGTTGAAAACAGAGGAATGTAAGTAATGGGTAGTGTAAATTATTCAGGAGCTATTAGAGAAGACATACATTTTTCTGAAAATATAGCTAGAGTGTGGGATAAAATTAAAGTGGATTTTAAAAATAAGGTGAAAATAAAAGAGATATATTGTTAAGATGTAACAAGATGTGGGAAGAAATAGCCAGGGAATTGTTATGGCTAGGCTTGTATAGGCCCTAGGGCTGATAGCCTAGTACCAACCTATGAACCTATGAACCTATAAGAATTCTTTAGAGGGAATGACAAATGTTAAAGTATTGCAGAATAGGGGGAATCTCACAGAACAAGAAAAGAAGCAACTGCAGAAAGCTAAACAGAAAATAAGGTATTACCATGATAATATGCATGAGTTTAGAAATATTGCTGTTAAGCAACTATTTTTTAATAATAACTCTAGAGCACAAAAACTTTTTGTACAACAACTCAGGCAACACAAAGTAGACATCAAGAGATCCTGTCAAGGTAATAGAAATATTTCAGAAATTCTATGAACGTCTGTATAGAGCAGAGAAATATGGAAATTAAGAAAAAGTACAAACAGAAAAGTTTATGGAAAAATTAAATATGCCAAGGTTAGAGGCAGATGAGGCTCAATTACTAACAGGATATGAGGAGATCAGATAAAAATGGTGATACATAACCAATCTACAGGAAAGTCCCCAGGAAAAGATAGTATTCCCATGGAAGTTTGGAAGCTAGCAGGGAAAAACAGATAAAGATCTGGAAGACTTTGTTTAACAGTATTTTAAGAGGAGGAGATGTGCCAACATCCAGAAAGAAAGTGGTGGTAGCTGTAATACCTAAAGAAAGTAGAGACCCATCGCATCCAGCCTCTTACAGGCCCATTTCAGTACTAAACCATGATTATAAAGTGTTTATGTCTCGGATGGCTAAATGAATGGCAAACATGATGCCAAAATTGATAGATATAGATCTGTGTAGTTTTGAGGAGGGAAGGCAAACATTTGACAACATTAATAGAATATTGATGCTCCAGAGGGAAATAGAATGTAAGAAAATACCACTGCTGTTGGTGGAGCTTCATGCAGAGAAAGCATTTGACAAAGTAATTTGGGACATTATGTGCAAGGCAATGGAAGCATTTGCATTCCTTGATAAAATTATAAGGCTGAATAGTAGGATATATGAGGGATTGGAGGTGAAAATGAAAGTGGGTGGATTCCTCTCTTATAATTTCTGCTTGAGCAGAGGAACCAGCCAGAGCTGTCATCTTTCTCCTTTGTTATTTGCACTATATTTAGAACCCCTGGCAAAGAAAATAATGGACTCAGAAATTCAAGGATATAATTGGAATGGTAGTCATGAAAAGTATTTCCAGATGGTATTATTTTATACCTGATAAAATGAGAAAAGGACATTCTAGTGTTGTAGAACATTTTGCGTCAGTTTCAATTTTTTTCAGGATACAAAATCAACAAAGCTAAAACCAAGGCAATAGCTGTAAATTATGTACCCACGCATGAACTGGTTAGCAATATCCATATTTATGGGAACATGATAAAATGAAATACTTAGGAGTATGGATTAAAAGTTATTCCAGTGTGGCAGCTAATAATATGTGGGAAGAGACTAAGCAAAAGATAATACAAAAACTGGGAACTTGGAAGCTCTGTTATATGGCTATGGATGTTGTGTCTTTCTGCTTTCCCAGTTAGGGGTCTCCACAGTGGAACTCCGGTCTGCTAATGATTGGCAGTAGATTTTTATGTGCTGAGTTGCCAGCCCTGACGCACAACCTTCAATGAAGGTACACCCATTCACGCATGTCTCCACACAGAAGATGCTC
>NC_056739.1:62599951-62639951 GCF_019279795.1 Protopterus annectens | reverse complement strand
TATACTAACAGAAACTAAAGAAATAAAGCACCTTCCACATCTAAATTCTAGTCATAAACTTTAGCCTTAAAACAATGGGCATACAATCTTCATCCAACCGCCCTCGGGCCGAATTCTAACATGAAAGGATACAACATGCTTCACTGGGCCAGTAGAGTGCAATGTTGTCAATATTTTGCAGTTACACATTTCACAGTGTTTTCTTACATTTAAAAACACAAACCTATATTTTACATTTATTTATACAGTTGATAGAATTATATATTAAATTCTATTTGACTAGGCTGGCAGCCTTCGCCCATCTCTTCCCAGTCGTCACAACATGCACGAGCACTCGGGCACTAGTCCTGCACGGACTCAGCCCTTGTATGCAAATTACCCCATTTGCAGGTGAAATTTGCAATCCAGGAAGCTGGAAACCAGCCATGCAGGACTAGTGTAATCTGCAGAAATGTACTCGGCCAGTAACCGAGTACAGTTCTGCAAACTGGGAGGCCACGATGGTGCAGCGGTTAGAGTTGCCACCTCACAGCAAGAGGTTCTCCGGTTCGATTCACGACTGGGGTGCCTTCTGTGCAGAGTCTGCATGTCCTTCCTGTGGTCGTGTGGGTTTCCTCCGGGTGCTCTGGTTTCCTCCCACATCCAAAAGACATGCTGTAGGTGGATTGAGCACTCTAAATTGGCCCTAGGTATGAATGTGTGCATGTGTGTGCCTTCTGTGGAAGGTTGGGCACCGGGCTGGCAATTTGACACCATAAAACTCCACTGCCAATCATGAGCGGACAGGTGATCCGCTGTGGCGACCCCTAACCGGGAAAAAGCCGAAAGATGAAGAAGAAGACAAAACTGAGCCAGGACAGCTCCAAATAAAGGGTTGATATCATGCAGAAAGCATGCCAATGGCCAAATATATGGCTATTGTCATGGAAAACAGTTGCAAAATTAAAAAAAATCAACTTTCATTTTTTTAACTGATCCCAGCTGTTTAAGCGTAGAGCAGTGGTGCACAAACGTGATCGGGCAAAAAATAAAATAAAACCCCTAAAATAAGCATTCTAACCAAAATCACTATTTTACCATTATACTCAATGGCAGGCAGAAGACAACATGGCCAGTGAATAGTGGTTGCTAAGGGGGAGGCTCAGTGTGGGACCTGTAACTATGCATCAGCAGGCAATCCTATGCAAATGAGGGGAATGACACTGAATCCTAGATTTCTCCTGCATGCTAATCAGCACCTAATAGTATAAGAGTAGGAATAGCTTGGTGCAAGCCTATGAGTTAGCTGAGATCATGGGGGGGGGGGGGTGTCAGGCATACTGCAAGTGGACTGGAGCCCTGTGACATGGGTTTGCCCTTAGCTTAGCAGAGCTAAGCAAGGGGATGTATCTGAGGCTGCCTAGAACTCTTTACATTGCCTAACCAGGTGTGCATGCTGCACACTGGGTTTTAAAGGGGAAAAAAAGTAAACCAGGAAATAGTAGCTCTGTGCACATTTGAGAACTGTGTTTGCGCGGCGCACCCCCGGGCTTAAACAGGAAGGCAATGGGAAGGGAAAACAGCAGTAGGAAGGTAATCTAGGAGAACTAGCATAGCTGGCAGGTGAAATGTATCAGAACCAGCCAATTACACAAGCAACAGACCAGCCCAGCCCAGAACACTACTATAAACTATGCAAACACCTTTCCCTCTGTTTTTTTCCACATGCTCTACACCACCGGTGTAAACAAGCAGGGAACATTTAACAAACAAAAACAACAAAACGATAGGGGCTGCAGCAGCTATCAGCCATCAACACGTGGATGAGGCTGAGCATGGTGAGGATGAGAATGCTGTCAACCAACCCACTGTGAGGAGACGGAGAAATGTGTACAGACCCAGGGCAACCTACCAGGGGCTACAAGAGCTGGAGATAGTGGAGCACTATAGGGTGGACAGGAATCTCCTACAGCAAATTGTTGAGCTGTGCTGGCCATGTCTGACTCACAGAACTAACAGAGGGGAACCCATTCCAGTGGATACCAAGGTATGTGTAGGCCTACTAGCCACAGGTACCTCCCAAAGCCCAACTGGGGATATCATGAGGATCTCACAGGCATCAGCATCCAGGTATTCCGCCATTTCCTGGATGCCATGTCAGCACATGCCGGTGAGCATTTATATTTCCTCAACACCCCTGAGGTGTTGGCCAGTAATATGCGTCTCTTCCACCAAATAGCAGAATACCCTAAGGTAGTGAGTGCTATAGGCTGCATGCACATATGCATCAAAGCACCACCTGGTAATCAGGGTATGGTCTACACCAACCGCAAGGGCTTCCCCTCCATCAACTGCCAGGTCATGTGCGATGCCCAGGGCATTATAATGAATGTGTGTGCTGGCTGCCCTGGAAGCTATCACAATTCCCACATCTGGCATCTGATGCAGCTGTACCAGAGATTTGCCAATGGGGACATCCCTTACAGTCACCTAGTGGGGAATGCTGGTTACGCACTGGAGCCATGGCTGATGACACCCATCAGAAATGCACACACACCCAAACAAGAACTCCATAATGAGGCACACGCACAGACCAGAATTATAATAGAGCATGTGTTTGGGATGCTCAAGTCATGGTTCTGGTGCCTGGACACATCTGGTGGAGCCTTGCAGTACTCACCAGCTACATGTACTCAAATTGTCATCGTATGTACCATGCTACACAATATGATCCTGTGGAAACAGCTGCAGCAGGAACAGCATGGGGCAGGGCCACACAGCCCCCACCAATGCCAAGGCCTGCACAGGCACAGAGTGACTCAGAGGAGGAACAACTTGACCCTGCCCCAGTAGGCAGATGGAGACATGCCCAGTATGCCCTGGCCTTGGCAAAGAGGCAATGCATAGCACATACACTGACACAGTAGGGACCCAGGGAAAGACACCTCTCTCTGACTCACACATGCAGTAAAAGGGATGCCAAACATGACACTACCTGTGCTCAACTATGTATGGGGAGTGTACTATGTGCATCTGACATATGCAGCCCTCCAGCACCATCCTCAATACTGGCACACCCACAAGGTAATTCACTCTCCTTACCAATTGTCGAATGGATTAGTATGTGTTGTTACTTGTATCTATGGTATGGATGTGAGCATGCAAGGGAATCGGGTATCTGAATGGGATGCCAGCAGATAGTAGACACCTATAGTGGCAGCATGAGGTCTGTAACAAATACTGAATAGTAGCCAGTACTACACATGGTGACAAAACCCACTGCAGGAAATGTGCTGGGCCATGTGTGTGTCCATATGACACACACATGCCAGGCAGAGAGGTTCACATACCCAACAGTCTCAGCCAGCAGGACAGGTATAGATAAACACAAACAAAGGCTGTGCTATGGCCTCTGAATGATGCCTATGGGCAACCTCCCCCCCAGGACTACACAGACAGTCTACATCAGGTCATGCAGTGGGATGTTAGTTCTGAAGGGTAGGAAGTCAGAAACTAATATGTAGGTCAATCAAACCTAAGACTTGTAGTACACTGATATGCCTCTTGTCAGCATGCTAGGTTAGAATACAGAATGAAATGGAGTATCTGACATACCAGTACAGTCATAGCAAATGTGTACAAGTGTCAGGTTTGCCCCCCCATCCTATGTAGAAATGTAATAACAGTCAGGTGTGCCCCCCAATCCTGTGTAGAAATGTAGTAACAGTCAGGTGTGACCCCCCAATCCCATGTAGAAATATAGAAACAGTCAGGTGTGCCCCCCAATCTTGTGTAGACATGTAGAAACAGTCAGGTGTACCCCCCAATCCTATGTAGAAATGTAAAAACAGTCAGGTGTGCCCCCCAATCCTGTGTATAAATGTAGAAACAGTCAAGTGTGCCCCCCAAATCTCGGGTAGAAATGTAGAAACAGTCAGGTGTGCCCCCCCAATCTTATGTAGACATGTAGTAACAGTCAGGTGTGCCCCCCAATCCTATGTAGAAATGTAGAGACAGTCAGGTGTCCCCTCCCAATCCTACGTAGAAATGTAGTTACAGTACGGTGAGCTCCCCAATCCTATTTAGAAATGTAGTAACAGTTTGGTGTGCCCCCCTCCAATCCGATATAAACATGTAGCAACATGTATGTGTAGGTATAATACCAGTGGAGCACAGATGCCCAGAGATGGCCAAGGTAGCAGGATAGATTGTAGCATTTGTACAATATGCAGCTATGTGTGTGATAGGTTGGTGTGTGTTTCATATTGTGTGAGAGTGGTCAGTAATGTATGCATGTTACGGTTTGACATGGTAGCCATTGCCCACTACTGCCAATGAGATGGCCAAGTCCTCACAACTGTAGTGCCAAAGACAATTCTCCCAGTATAACACATGCTAGCAGTAACCCATTGTAAATGTATGCTGGTAATAGGTGTCACCATCTGAAAGATGGAGATGGCATGACTGTTGGGTTACATATACAAGCAGAGCACAGGGAAAAGTACCCCAGACATACAGTATATAATGTGTAACTGTGAAATGGACACACCCTTGGAATTGTACATACAGGTATGCATCACATTATCTGGGCTTGTAGTAGGGAATACCGATGTTGTCTGGCCTAACACTTGCAGATCACAAAGGTGATAGGACTGATATATTGGGAAACGGCTGATGTCCCTGCACAAGCCAGCATAACTGGAATGCCCCATGCATATCTGTGAGTCAGATGGAAGTAGTTTCCATAGCACACATGCACCCAGATCACCCAAACACCACCCACAGGTATCTCTCTGGTCGTATCTCTGCTGTTGGGAATGGGTAAAATATGACCCCCACCTGTGTATGGCAATAGTGAAAGAATGCAGCATGCAGTGCAGGTGTCCCATTCAGGTGTGTCCCTAGCTGTAATTAGCATCCTGCCAGCATCCACACCACCTGATCAATACTGATAGAAAATATTGGCATGAACACCTAGCACACCTACCCTGTCACCCCAGGGGAATATACTGTATGGCAGTCTGGGACTGTAGGACTGACAGAATGCAATGGCCTACTACAGCTGGCCTGCATCATCACCAAATGGCCTACAGGACTCTGAGAAAGGTCCATGTCTAAGCCGCACTGCCAATGTATGTTATGTTATGGACACCCAAATAACAACATAATACACTCCACATAAGCCATATGCAAGGCCATTTGGACAAACCACAGTAACATTTCCACCATGTCCTACTGCATGAACTGTATACCAACCACCAAAACACAGCTGTGATGAGCTGATAACTATAAGGAAAGTATCAGAGAATGAATGTATAATGTATGGAAGAGGATAGAATAATAGGGGGGATTGGAGCATGGGCAGCATGGAATGTGCAATGTCCGACACACAGCCATGTGCACATACTATCCCTGGCTGCAAACACAAAAATGGGTGGCTACAAACCTGCCCGTACACCACAATAGGGGTAATGTCCTGACTTATGACCCCTGCCTGTGGGTAACCTGTGGGAATCTGTACAGCTGTGAGGTATTGCCACAGCAGGATAAGGCCATACTGTCACGTCAATGGATGTACAAGTATGGGATCCTCTGCCAGCACTGTACCAAAGTGCTGAACTGGATACACAGATGTAGCAGCAAGTGTCTGAAGCTCCCCCTTCAAAATGGCATAGCTTTCCATGAATATGTAGGTGTTTTACCACAATACTGGACTCAGCTGCATTCACCCTGCATTCCCCAGGACATCACTGTGAGCAAAAATGTCCATCTGACAGTACTTGAGGACATAAAACATCACAGTGTATAACAGTACACATGTCTGAATACTTCTGCTAACACCAGTACCATGTAGCAGAAGCAGCACAGACACAATCACCTACAGTACACACTATCCCTTGTGCAGTTTGACCCCATATTGCCAACTGATCTACAGATATCCTGCAGAAACAATTTGCTACCTGTAGGTGTAGAACACAAAGGTCTGCACTGGAGTACAAACTACCTGGAATGGATTCAGTATAGAAGGGCATACTGGGCATGCTCATTCACTTACAGAAATGAAGGCAATGTCAGACAGCAACATACTGAAAGGTCATACTGGGCATGCTCACACACTTAAATGAAGCCCATGTCTGCCAACAACAGTGGACCATACATATCTGACAGTTGCAGATGTTAGTGCATACAATCCTCAGTATGCACCAGTCATGCCTTGCACACACATTGGATAGGAATACACACATATATCCAAGGACAACACACTATAATATGCCAAAAGTACACATACATAGATGTGTGGAAGAGAGTGACAGTGACAAAGAGCCTTCCATCATGAGGCGTCTCCTACCCAGCACACAGCCAAATGGCTACAGCCACATGATGTGTAAATGCCACTCACTGTAGACAAAAAACACTGTTATCCCAGAGCATTACAGACTCTGTGGTGTGAGTGGTAGCTGTGCAACATGACTGTACAAGGCAGTAAAAAGAACTAGTAATGATTTTAGAGCAGTGTTTCAGTTTTCCAGTAACATCAATCAATACTTAGATGTAGTCAAAAAGCATTGGTATTTGCTACAAGAAGTGCCTGGACTGGTAGACAAGGTCGGACATTCTCCTATTTTTAGTTTTAGAAATAATAAATCCCTTAAACAACATCTATGTCATGGTGAATTATCTAGAACTATTATTAGATCCAATTGGCATGGTACTTTTCCATGCAGGAATTGCAGTGCTTGTCAATTTATATATAGCAAAAATAAATATGTACATCCTATTAGGAAATTTTCTTTGTACACTAATCAATACACTGATTGCAGATCTACAGATGTGGTCTATTATTGTTTTTGTGTACAATGTCCTGCTTTTTATGTAGGAAAAACAAATAGAATGCTTAAAGATCGTATTCTAGACCACCTAAGAGATATTAGTAATAATAAACCATCAAATGCTCTAGCCAATCATGTTATGTCCAATGGCCGTTCTCATTCCTTTAAGTTCTTTGTTCTACAACATATTCATATAAACCCCAGAGGTGGTGACATTGAAAATATCACAGAGGGACATGAACAGAAGTGGATTTTGAAACTTAATGCTGAAAAGTATCCTGGTTTGAATGCTACTACTTCCTTGGTCCCTTTTTTAAAGGCTAGACATCTCAAGCATTAAGATTAGCTAAGTTCTTTCAAAATTAGTCTAATGTATTTAACTATTAGTTTCCAAGTATTCTATTTAACTTTTTCCTGCCTAGTATTTTCCCATGTTTTATAATGATTTTATAAGTTTTTTAAGTGCTTTCTCATGTATAGTATTTGATTCCTTCTAATACAATGTTTTTAAGCAATGTTTTTAAGCAATGCTTTTTTTAGTTTGAGCATGAGGCTTAATTGTTTTTCACTGCTACTTAATCATTGTGTGATTTTTATTGATTAATTGGCATTTTAGAATCTCTATTTAAACCTGTGCATTTTTTACTGTGGTGTCTGATGAAGCAACTTTGGTTGTGAAAGTGCTTACCACTTTGTACTTTGCTGTGATTAAACGTTTGCTGTGTGTTATCTTGGTGCATTTTTTACTTTTTACCTTTCATTTGGATTTATTTCTGCACCAAGGTTTTACCCAACACATTTTCTTTGGTTTTCTGTTTTTGGTTTTGTTCTGTGAAGGGACACACAGCTCCATGGAAGATACTACAACTGAGCAGTCTGTGAGTGGACAACATCACCGTTTCCTAAGGATTCTAGACATTCCTGTGAATCCGTTGTTGAATACTGTTATACAAGCTGGTATGGATGAAACTTTTCCTAATCAACAATGTTTACCAGAATTTTTTCAGCAATATAAGAATCTAGAAACTATGATGTATAAATACAAGAGACTGCAATGGCAGAGGTTACATCTTCAAGCTTCGTTGGAAGCCAAAATTATTCCACGAGGCTTAAGAATTCTGAATATGCCCACCTATGGTGATACATATCCAGTCCTGCTATGTAAATGGCAAGAATTAAATTTACAATTTAGTTCTCAATATGTGGAACTTTTAATAGACTTTTTTTCACCTATTGAAGCTGACTTAAAAGCACAGATTATTGATCTTGAAACAAAAATCACTGACAATTTCTCTTGTGATATTACATTCAACAAAATGAGTCAACTACAGGATAATATAGTTGCTTATGAGAAGAAACTGCAGTCTATTAAGTTATCTAAACTTAATAGAGATAAAACCGACTTTGCAAGAAACAATGTCTTTTCTTGGCCGAAAGAAGTTAAAACTACATCTATTCAAAGTAATGGTCCCTTTAATGCAAATACTGCATCGCAGGGAAACACGACTGGCTCCTCTGGTCCTGTTTCCGGTTCTATGAATGATTGGGGAGTTATGGCGCCCGTATCTACAAATGCTACAGAAGTGGAACCAGGTTTGCAAATTCCTGTTACTGCTACTTCGGCAGTTCCTACTACTACAGACGATCGGGAGTTGTGGCGCCCGTATCTACGAACGCTATGCAAGCAGAACCAGGTATGCAACCTTCTTTTACTGCTTTTAGCAGTTTGGAGACTTCCTTTACCACTGACAAGTTTATTAGTGATGTGCGTCCCACTTACGCATCAGCAGTAATGCCTTCAACTTCAAATGTATCTGTAGTTAATAATACTCAAGGGCAAGAACTAAACAAGGAAATGAGTGTTTTTTTAGACAAGACAAAGAAGGGGGACTACTCTTTGAGAACAGCCCTGCCGTACAGAGCTCGGTCGAAGAGCTTTACACACAATGGCAAGACATTCAAGAGTCAGCACATGGATGTGATAGCTCATCAATCCAAAAAGAGACGCATGTAGTCTCAGACTTAGTTATAAATATTTCTTATTTTGTGTTAAATAGTGAACAGCTTAGTGTTCTTAATAAAGGTTTATCCTTTATTCCTGCAAGGAGGGCTGACCCAGCAGAAATGTTGAAGGACTTAAGACTACTTGGCAGAAGTCTTTCCCTGAAGTGTTTGTTTCCTACAGATACTACTGCAGGTAATAAAGGACATAATATATACAGAAAACCTAGTACCTTTGTTCCAGCTTTACCAACAGGTATTCAACGATTCATAGATGTATGTGAAATTGCTTTTAGAGAATTAAACAACTTAACTGATACTAGTATGTCATTTTATAACTTGACAGTAGATGAACACAGAGCCCTGCAAGAATTACAAAATATACATTCAATAGTTATTAAGCAGGCAGATAAAGGAGGCGGTATAGTGTTAATGGACAAGGATTTATATGTCACACAAATGGAGAAACTTTTACTTGATACGCATACATATCAATGCATTTCCAAGCCTACTGCTAACGCTATTATAGATAAAGTTTCTTTTTTAATTTTTGATTTACTAATCACGAATTTAATAGATGATTCACTTTTTAAGTATTTTAATGTGTATAAACCACTTGTTCCCAGGGTATATGGCCTACCAAAAATACACAAAAATTTGTTATCTCCACCCATGCGTCCTATTGTTTCAGGCACTGGGTGGTGTACTGAACCTCTCTCTATTTATGTAGAGGGATGTTTGCATGGTTTGTTGGCAAACTGCCATACAATATTGAAGGATACAAAGATGTTTTTACAAAGGCTTTATGATAGAATGGAAAGTGTTGATGTTAATGAGAATTTTGTCCTTGTTACATTAGACATTGAATCCTTATTCACTAGTATACCTAACACCTGGGGTGTTGACAGCGTTAGGGATTTTCTTTATGTGAGTAAGTGTTTTACCAACACTAAGATACAGTTGATTTGTAGTCTCTTAGAGATTATCCTAAAGAACAACATTGTTATGTTCCAGGAGCAATTCTTTTTGCAGAAAGTTGGCGTGGCCATGGGCACTGCATGTGCAAATAGCTACGCCAACTTGGCTTTGGTCAGCTGGGAAGAGCAAAATGTGTTGTCAAACAATAATCCATTCTTTGGACAAATACTTTGGTACGTCCGCTTTGTAGATGACGTGTTTATGCTGTGGAGAGGCTCTGGTATTGATTTGTTACAGTTTGTGGAATATTTGCATTCAACTACTGATTTTTTAAGGTTCACTTACCATAGTTCCAACACTGACATCAGTTTCCTTGATGTGCAGATTAGTAAATCTGTTTTAAATAGTCTTTGCAGTAATATTTATTTTAAACCCACTAGAAAAAATACTCTTTTGTACAAATCTAGTATGCACCCTAGACACATTCCTAGGAACGTGCTCAAGGGTCAGGTTTTTAGAACACTGCGACTGCATAGCAGAGATGAAGATGCAGTAGTTGCCCTATCTAATTTAAAACAGAATTTTTACATAGGGATACTGCTTGCAGACATTGAACAGACTATCTCTAATGCCTGGAAGCTGAGAAGCACTAGATGTAAACCTTATTTTAATGCTGGTGATGCTGTTGACAATACAAGATATACTAACAGAACTAGTAATGATTTTAGAGTGGTGTTTCAGTTTTCCAGTAACATCAATCAATACTTAGATGTAGTCAAAAAGCATTGGTATTTGCTACAAGAAGTGCCTGGACTGGTAGACAAGGTCGGACATTCTCCTATTTTTAGTTTTAGAAATAATAAATCCCTTAAACAACATCTATGTCATGGTGAATTATCTAGAACTATTATTAGATCCAATCGGCATGGTACTTTTCCATGCAGGAATTGCAGTGCTTGTCAATTTGTATATAGCAAAAATAAATATGTACATCCTACTAGGAAATTTTCTTTGTACACTAATCAATACACTGATTGCAGATCTACAGATGTGGTCTATTATTGTTTTGTGTACAATGTCCTGCTTTTTATGTAGGAAAAACAAATAGAATGCTTAAAGATCGTATTCTAGACAACCTAAGAGATATTAGTAATAATAAACCATCAAATGCTCTAGCCAATCATGTTATGTCCAATGGCCATTCTCATTCCTTTAAGTTCTTTGTTCTACAACATATTCATAGAAACCCCAGAGGTGGTGACATTGAGAATATCACAGAGGGACATGAACAGAAGTGGATTTTGAAACTTAATGCTGAAAAGTATCCTGGTTGGAATGCTACTACTTCCTTGGTCCCTTTTTTAAAGGCTAGACATCTCAAGCATTAAGATTAGCTAAGTTCTTTCAAAATTAGTCTAATGTATTTAACTATTAGTTTCCAAGTATTCTATTTAACTTTTTCCTGCCTAGTATTTTCCCATGTTTTATAATGATTTTATAAGTTTTTTAAGTGCTTTCTCATGTATAGTATTTGATTCCTTCTTGTACAATGTTTTTAAGCAATGTTTTTAAGCAATGCTTTTTTTAGTTTGAGCATGAGGCTTAATTGTTTTCTCTGCTACTTAATCATTGTGTGATTTTTATTGATTAATTGGCATTTTAGAATCTCTATTTAAACCTGTGCATTTTTTACTGTGGTGTCTGATGAAGCAACTTTGGTTGTGAAAGTGCTTACCACTTTGTACTTTGCTGTGATTAAACGTTTGCTGTGTGTTATCTTATTTATTTATTTATTTATTTATTTGCAGTTGGTTTACCAGGATAGTCCATTGGGCCTAAAAGAACCCGTTTTCAATGGAGTCCTGGGGAGAAAAGCTCCAAAAAACAGACACACAAAATAGGTACAAACAATTTAAAAAGCCCTTAAAACAAACCAGAGGGTAGGAATAAACAATAGATAGCTTAGATACTTATACAAATGTAAAATAGGATACAGTCATTGATTTTGCATTTTAGGTAACATTCATATAATACAGTGTAATAGAAATAGGTAAAATAGATGTGAGTTGTGTATGACTTTAGAGAGGTAGAGTTGTTTTGTTATAAATGAATGTAGTTATGAAGGGAATGATAAGATAAATAGGCTTTGTTGAAAAGCTTAAGAATGGATGAAGGATTAAGAGTTCCATATTTTTATGATGGATGAGAACAGGAACATTCCCATTGCAACTTTAGATGTGTGTGTAGAGATTTTTTAAATGAATAAAGATTAGAGGTGGTACGAATGGATGGTGGGAGTGAGTTCCAAAGGCGGGCTAGGTTAGAGGATAGAAGGTATTTGCCTGGGGGACGTGTTGGTTTATGTACTTCTAGTAGGTTTTGGTTGTTAGACCTTAAGACTCTGTCTGGTAGATGTAACTTAAAGGCAGAAGACAGGGAGGGACAGAGAGAGGGGTTATTTATGAGCTTATGGGCTAGGGTGAGCTGAATGTAGTTGAGCTGATGAGGAAGTTCAAGCCAGTTTAGTTTTTGAAGAGAGGAACAGTGGTGGGTTGATGACCTGTGGCCGGTAGCAAACTTGGCGATCTTATTGTAGCAAGAGGAAAGTTGTTTCTTTAGAGAGGACTGAAGATTTGTTAGGAGAGGTGAGCCATAGAGCAGGGAGGGAATAAGAAAGGAAGAGGAGAGAGCGATTTTAGAGGTCTTTGTGAGGTAATGGTTTTGACGGTAGAGCATACCCAGCTTTTGGTGAGTTTTGATATTTAGTTGAAGATGAGAGTTGAAATTAAGCTGGTTGTCAATTTGGACACCAAGTAACTTAGTTTCGGACACTAGTTCTAGAATTGAGTTGTTTTGACTTATAATCAAGAAGTTGTTTGTATTGAAGGGAGTAGTTTTAGAGGGTAAATACCATAAGTTTGGTTTTAGAGGCGTTTAGAGCTAGGTGGTTTGTTTTCATCCAATGCTCAGTAATTGAGAAAGCTTCTTGTGTGAGCTTTAGAAGCTTAGGGACAGATGAGGCAGAGCAAATAATGGTAGAATCGTCAGCATATTGGATAATGTCAGAGAATGGGATAGATTTATGAAAATCATTTATAAATATGTTAAAGAGGAGAGGACCAAGTATGGAGCCTTGGGGAACTCCGGTGGGGGTATTGAGAAAAGAGGAAGTGGCTTTTTCCATTTTACAGCTTGGTGTCTGTTTGACAGGTAGCTGGAGAACCAGTTTAAAGAGGAAGGAGAAAGGTTAAGGTTGGAAAGTTTAGTTAGGAGCAGACTGTGTGAGATAGTATCAAAGGCCTTAGAAAGGTCAAGTAGTAGGGTGGAGACAATTTTCCGGAATCACGTGCTTTATTGATGGTTTCAAGAAAGGAGAGGAGGGCTGTCATGGTGCTATGGTTTGGCCTAAAGCCATGTTGTGTAGATGTAAGAAGGTTATTTTCTAAAAGATATGGTAGTAGTTGAAGTTGGACACATTTCTCTAGTAGCTTAGAAATGGGGACAGGATAGCAATTGGGCGGAAGTTGTTAACACTGCAGTTTTATCCACCTTTATGGAGGGGGATGATGAAGGCTTGTTTCCAGAGTTGGGGCACTGTACATTCCAGGATTGAGCGGTTGATGAGAATGCTTATGGGATAGGCAATTCCATCAGCAGCTATGCTTAGGAAGTATGAGGGGATGTTATCAGGTGCATTAGTGCCGGGCTTCAGTTTTCGAAGGAGTTTCTTTATTGTAGAAGTGGATATAGGTTTTAATGAGAAGGGAGCAGAGTGGGGAGGGAAAGTATTTGATACTGGTAAGGATGATGAGGAAGTTAGAGAGGGTGAAGAGTTAGTAGCTGGGAATGGGGAAGTAAGAGAAGTGCATGGTGGTGTTTTTGCGGGAGAGGGTGAGGGGTATTGGATGATAAGGTGGAAGTAGAAAAGGAGGAAGTTAGTTTGCTAATAGAGTCAATGAAGAAGGAGTTAAATTGAGTAGCCAAGTCTAGGTCTGGGGCATTTGGATCAGGGGTGGGGGTTTGTGGTTTGCTAGGGTTAAGGAGGGTAGAGATTCCTTTCCAGAATCTCTGTGGATTTGTTTTATTATTGTTTTGAAGGGTAAAGAAATAATTTTGTCTGTCAGAGATAGTAAGCTTTTTACTTTGTTTCGCAGTGTTCTGTATTCAATGTGGGATTTGGTGGTCTTAATTTTTGGTAAAGTGCCCAGGCTTTATCTCTGAGGCGCATGGCTGCTAATGTATTTTGGTAATCCAGGGGCAGAGTTATTTTTATTCGCTTTGTCCTTAAGGGAGCTTGGGAATGAAGGGTCTTTAAGAATGTAGAGTTAAAGTGGGAGACTGCATCATCTAAGGATAGTGCCTATAGAGTGTTCCAATTAATCGCTTTTAGAGAATTTGAAAAGTTTGTTGGGTTGAAATTTTTGTGGTTGGGTAGTAATATAAGTGTGGGGAATTGAGAGATGCAGGGAGTCGATAAGTGAAGATGGGCAAATGATCACTTAGGCGTCGGGAAGAATACGCTGTCAGAGTGATAGTGTGGGTGTGAGACAAGGATCCAATCTAATATACTGCCACAGGAAAGAATTTTAGATGGACGAGTCACTTCGTTGATTAGCTGTGAGAAGTTATATAGATTAATGTTAAGGCGTTTGGTTGGAGATTGAATGGAGGTCCAATTGATATTTACATCACCTAAAATTATGGTTTCATTACTAATGTTGTTGAAGAGCCAAGAGAGGATGTCTTCTAATGTAGAGATATTGTCACCAGGGGGGATATAGAGAGATACAAGACATATGTGTTTATGCTTGTTGACTTGTAGGAGGGTGAGGAGTATTTCAGCATTGTTGAATTGTGGAATAGGTTTGTCGTGGGGGTAATTAACAAGGATGTTGAAAATAAGAGAGCTACACCACGCCTTTTTTGTGGGACCTGTCTTTTCTAATGATAGAGTAGTTAGGTGGAATTATTTCGGAGTCTTTTATAGAGGGTTTTAGCCATGTTTCTGAGATAGATAGGATGTCAGGTTTATTATATGTGAGCCAGGCATGGAGGGTTGCTATTTTGTTGACTATGCTTTGGGAGTTTAAAGAAGTAAGTAATAGAGGCTTGTGTATGGTGGTAGAGGTAAAGGGGCCTGGGTTGGGATGAATATCGCCTGATAAGAGACAGGAAGCTAGGTGAAAGATGTGTTTGGAGAGGTAATTAAGTAGTTTAGTAAAAGAGTTGGGTACTGTTGTGGTGGTGAAGGGGTTTTTCGTAGTAGTGGGGATGGAGAGGTTAGGAGAAATGAGTAATTTGTAGGAGAAGAAATAGTGTTGTTTTATAGGAAATAGATGGGGAGAGATAGGTGAGTGTGAGTGTGAGAGGGGGGAAGTTTGAAGGTCGGTTGTGTGATAGAGACGTGAATGGTGGCACTTTCTAGGTTGAGTGAGGTAGTGAAGATAGGAAAGGTTTAGAAATAATAATAGTAAAATAGAGATAGATGAAGGTTTTAAAAGCATGATGATCAAGGTTACTTAGTTAGTAGTAAGCTAAATGAATTAAGTATGTTTTTAAAGGTAAATATAGGAGGATGTGGTGGTATAGGCGAAGACTGTAGTGGGGAGTGCAGAGTTAAGAAGGAGGTGGTAGAAAAGGTAGAAAGCTGGTGTAAGTGGAAAGATAGGTTCAGTTATCAGAGTTAAAGTGTAGATCTGGAGTGTGATGATGTAGTTAATTAGAGGGTGTGGTAACAAGGAGGTGAATAGAAGATACTGGGTGTGTCAAGGGTATTGGTGATGGATTGGTGTAGGGAGGAAGTGGGTGTGGTAAGAAGAGGAAATATAGCTGGAGGTGCTGGGGGCGGGTGGGAATTGGGGGCAGGGTAGGGGAGCGGAGTGAGCCACTAACGGAGCGGGAAAGAATAGGAGAAGGATGAGAGCCAATCAGTGGAGCTTAGATTGCAGGAAAATAAGCTGTAAGAGGGTAAGTAAGGTTCTGGATGTAATAGGTGGAGTGGGCTGAGAGTTCGGTGAGAGATGAAAGTAAAGGCTAGTAAGGGAAGAAAGCAAGGAGTAAGTAAAGTAATGGAATATCAGTGGGGAGGGGTAGCCTCTTGTGGTGAGTGTAGAAGTACACTAGGTCACTAGGGCAGTGAATGGGCTAAAGAGGATTGAATGGGAAGGAGCCTGTAAGGATTAGAGAAATTAGAATGAGGGTGAGAGTAGAGGCAAAGATAAGAGGGTATAGGCCACTGGCTGTCCTGGCGGGGAGATGGCGTACACAAATAGCAACAAGGAGTAAAAAATTACAGAAGCTTGGTAGCAGCAGATACACGTACTTCCACAATGTCCTTTGGGTAGACTTGCTTGAACCTTCCCAGCAGGGGTTAAGACAGCAGAGAGGTAAGTATTGCGGACCACAGAACAATGGAAGAATCTGATGACTTTAGTTGGGTATAAGTATCCACCCAGGCGAGGTCCCAAGGGGAATATGCAGGGTAAAAAACAGTTCCACAATGTCCTTTGGGTAGACTTGCTTGAACCTTCCCAGCAGGGGTTAAGACAGCAGAGAGGTAAATATTGCGGACCACAGAACAATGGAAGAATCTGATGACTTTAGTTGGGTATAAGTATCCACCCAGGCGAGGTCCCAAGGGGAATATGCAGGGTAAAAAAACAGTTCCACAATGTCCTTTGGGTAGACTTGCTTGAACCTTCCCAGCAGGGGTTAAGACAGCAGAGAGGTAAATATTGCGGACCACAGAACAATGGAAGAATCTGATGACTTTAGTTGGGTATAAGTATCCACCCAGGCGAGGTCCCAAGGGAATATGCAGGGTAAAAACAGTTCCACAATGTCCTTTGGGTAGACTTGCTTGAACCTTCCCAGCAGGGGTTAAGACAGCAGAGAGGTAAATATTGCGGACCACAGAACAATGGAAGAATCTGATGACTTTAGTTGGGTATAAGTATCCACCCAGGCGAGGTCCCAAGGGGAATATGCAGGGTAAAAAACAGTTCCACAATGTCCTTTGGGTAGACTTGCTTGAACCTTCCCAGCAGGGGTTAAGACAGCAGAGAGGTAAATATTGCGGACCACAGAACAATGGAAGAATCTGATGACTTTAGTTGGGTATAAGTATCCACCCAGGCGAGGTCCCAAGGGGAATATGCAGGGTAAAAAACAGAAACGGAGCACACTCCTAGCCAGGTACATACAGCAGCCAAGGATGGGTAGGATTCAAAGATCTTGGTGCATTTTTTACTTTTTACCTTTCATTTGGATTTATTTCTGCACCAAGGTTTTACCCAACACAGTTTCTTTGGTTTTCTGTTTTTGGTTTTGTTCTGTGAAGGGACACACAGCTCCATGGAAGATACTACAACTGAACAGTCTGTGAGTGGACAACATCACCGTTTCCTAAGGATTCTAGACATTCCTGTGAATCTGTTGTTGAATACTGTTATACAAGCTGGTATGGATGAAACTTTTTCTAATCAACAATGTTTACCAGAATTTTTTCAGCAATATAAGAATCTAGAAACTATGATGTATAAATACAAGAGACTGCAATGGCAGAGGTTACATCTTCAAGCTTCGTTGGAAGCCAAAATTATTCCACGAGGCTTAAGAATTCTGAATATGCCCACCTATGGTGATACATATCCAGTCCTGCTATGTAAATGGCAAGAATTAAATTTACAATTTAGTTCTCAATATATGGAACTTTTAATAGACTTTTTTTCACCTATTGAAGCTGACTTAAAAGCACAGATTATTGATCTTGAAACAAAAATCACTGACAATTTCTCTTGTGATATTACATTCAACAAAATGAGTCAACTACAGGATAATATAGTTGCTTATGAGAAGAAACTGCAGTCTATTAAGTTATCTAAACTTAATAGAGATAAAACCGACTTTGCAAGAAACAATGTCTTTTCTTGGCCGAAAGAAGTTAAAACTACATCTATTCAAAGTAATGGTCCCTTTAATGCAAATACTGCATCGCAGGGAAACACGACTGGCTCCTCTGGTCCTGTTTCCGGTTCTATGAATGATCGGGGAGTTATGGCGCCGTATCTACAAATGCTACAGAAGTGGAACCAGGTTTGCAAATTCCTGTTACTGCTACTTGCAGTTCCTACTACTACAGACGATCGGGAGTTGTGGCCCGTATCTGACGCTATGCAAGCAGAACCAGGTATGCAACCTTCTTTTACTGCTTTTAGCAGTTTGGAGACTTCCTTTACCACTGACAAGTTTATTAATGATGTGCGTCCCACTTACGCATCAGCAGTAATGCCTTCAACTTCAAATGTATCTGTAGTTAATAATACTCAAGGGCAAGAACTAAACAAGGAAATGAGTGTTTTTTTAGACAAGACAAAGAAGGGGGACTACTCTTTGAGAACAGCCCTGCCGTACAGAGCTCGGTCGAAGAGCTTTACACACAACGGCAAGACATGTGATAGCTCATCAATCCAAAAAGAGATGCATGTAGTCTCAGACTTAGTTATAAATATTTCTTCTTTTGTGTTAAATAGTGAACAGCTTAGTGTTCTTAATAAAGGTTTATCCTTTATTCCTGCAAGGAGGGCTGACCCAGCAGAAATGTTGAAGGACTTAAGACTACTTGGCAGAAGTCTTTCCCTGAAGTGTTTGTTTCCTACAGATACTACTGCAGGTAATAAAGGACATAATATATACAGAAAACCTAGTACCTTTGTTCCAGCTTTACCAACAGGTATTCAACGATTCATAGATGTATGTGAAATTGCTTTTAGAGAATTAAACAACTTAACTGATACTAGTATGTCATTTTATAACTTGACAGTAGATGAACACAGAGCCCTGCAAGAATTACAAAATATACATTCAATAGTTATTAAGCAGGCAGATAAAGGAGGCGGTATAGTGTTAATGGACAAGGATTTATATGTCACACAAATGGAGAAACTTTTACTTGATACATACATATCAATGCATTTCCAAGCCTACTGCTAACGCTATTATAGATAAAGTTTCTTTTTAATTTTTGATTTACTAATCACAAATTTAATAGATGATTCACTTTTAAGTATTTTAATGTGTATAAACCACTTGTTCCCAGGGTATATGGCCTACCAAAAATACACAAAATTTGTTATCTCCACCCATGTGTCCTATTGTTTCAGGCACTGGGTGGTGTACTGAACCTCTCTATTTATGTAGAGGGATGTTTGCATGGTTTGTTGGCAAACTGCCATACAATATTGAAGGATACAAAGATGTTTTTACAAAGGCTTTATGATAGAATGGAAAGTGTTGATGTTAATGAGAATTTTGTCCTTGTTACATTAGACATTGAATCCTTATTCACTAGTATACCTAACACCTGGGGTGTTGACAGCGTTAGGGATTTTCTTTATGTGAATAAGTGTTTCACCAACACTAAGATACAGTTGATTTGTAGTCTCTTAGAGATTATCCTAGAGAACAACATTGTTATGTTCCAGGAGCAATTCTTTTGCAGAAAGTTGGCGTGGCCATGGGCACTGCATGTGCAAATAGCTACGCCAACTTGGCTTTGGTCAGCTGGGAAGAGCAAAATGTGTTGTCAAACAATAATCCATTCTTTGGACAAATACTTTGGTACGTCCGCTTTGTAGATGACGTGTTTATGCTGTGGAGAGGCTCTGGTATTGATTTGGCACAGTTTGTGGAATATTTGCATTCAACTACTGATTTTTTAAGGTTCACTTACCATAGTTCCAACACTGACATCAGTTTCCTTGATGTGCAGATTAGTAAATCTGTTTTAAATAGTCTTTGCAGTAATATTTATTTTAAACCCACTAGGAAAAATACTCTTTTGTACAAATCTAGTATGCACCCTAGACACATTCCTAGGAACGTGCTCAAGGGTCAGGTTTTTAGAACACTGCGACTGCATAGCAGAGATGAAGATGCAGTAGTTGCCCTATCTAATTTAAAAACAGAATTTTTACATAGGGGATACTCGCTTGCAGACATTGAACAGACTATCTCTAATGCCTGGAAGCTGAGAAGCACTAGATGTAAACCTTATTTTAATGCTGGTGATGCTGTTGACAATACAAGATATACTAACAGAACTAGTAATGATTTTAGAGTGGTGTTTCAGTTTTCCAGTAACATCAATCAATACTTAGATGTAATCAAAAAGCATTGGTATTTGCTACAAGAAGTGCCTGGACTGGTAGACAAGGTCGGACATTCTCCTATTTTTAGTTTTATAAATAATAAATCCCTTAAACAACATCTATGTCATGGTGAATTATCTAGAACTATTATTAGATCCAATCGGCATGGTACTTTTCCATGCAGGAATTGCAGTGCTTGTCAATTTGTATATAGCAAAAATAAATATGTACATCCTACTAGGAAATTTTCTTTGTACACTAATCAATACACTAATTGCAGATCTACAGATGTGGTCTATTATTGTTTTTGTGTACAATGTCCTGCTTTTATGTAGGAAAAACAAATAGAATGCTTAAAGATTGTATTCTAGACAACCTAAGAGATATTAGTAATAATAAACCATCAAATGCTCTAGCCAATCATGTTATGTCCAATGGCCATTCTCATTCCTTTAAGTTCTTTGTTCTACAACATATTCATAGAAACCCCAGAGGTGGTGACATTGAGAATATCACAGAGGGACATGAACAGAAGTGGATTTTAAAACTTAATGCTGAAAAGTATCCTGGTTGGAATGCTACTACTTCCTTGGTCCCTTTTTTAAAGGCTAGACATCTCAAGCATTAAGATTAGCTAAGTTCTTTCAAAATTAGTCTAATGTATTTAACTATTAGTTTCCAAGTATTCTATTTAACTTTTTCCTGCCTAGTATTTTCCCATGTTTTATAATGATTTTATAAGTTTTTTAAGTGCTTTCTCATGTATAGTATTTGATTCCTTCTTGTACAATGTTTTAAAGCAATGTTTTTAAGCAATGCTTTTTTTAGTTTGAGCATGAGGCTTAATTGTTTTCTCTGCTACTTAATCATTGTGTGATTTTTATTGATTAATTGGCATTTTAGAATCTCTATTTAAACCTGTGCATTTTTTACTGTGGTATCTGATGAAGCAACTTTGGTTGTGAAAGCGCTTACCACTTTGTACTTTGCTGTGATTAAACATTTGCTGTGTGTTATCTTGGTGCATTTTTTACTTTTTACCTTTCATTTGGATTTATTTCTGCACCAAGGTTTTACCCAACACAGTTTCTTTGGTTTTCTGTACAAGGCAGTAGTCATCTAGCAGTTATATACACATACCTGTGGAATATAAACCTCCATGTGCCTGAGTGTGGTGTGTCTACCTCTAGATGAATGGGTTATGGCCCATGCGCACACACTGTCCTCCCCATAGCCCTACTGTGACAAGCCTGCTGATGTCATTCACTTTGAAATACACCTTCGGGAAAGGAGTAGCCCAGTAATCTCTGTGGTGCATCCTATAAATGCGTAATGCTGTAGTGTGATAAACTTGTTAGGTAAGAGTTCTAATCCCAGATATGCACCTCTGTGTGTGTGTGTGTGTGTGTGTGTGTGTGTGTGTGTGTGTGTGTGTGTGTGTGTTTCTGTCTGTGTAGGGAGCAATGCTTTTTAGGCTAGTCACAATCACTACAATTCAAATGCCCTACTTTGGCAAGGCTGCTGATGTCATTCACTTTGAAATACACCTTTGGAAAAGGACTAGCCCAGTAATCTCCATGGTGCATCCTATAACTGCATAATGCTGTAGGGTGATAAACTAGTTAGGTAGGAGTTCTAATTCCAGACATGGCAACTGTGTGTGTGTTTGCGTGTGTGTGTATCTGTGTAGAGAGTAATGTTTTTAGGCTAGTCACACTCACTACAATTCAAATGCTCTACTTTGGCAAGGATGCTGATGTCATTCACTTTGAAATACACCTTTGGGAAAGGAGTAGCCCAGTAATTTCCCTGGCACATCCTATAACTGCGTAATGTTGTAGTGTGATAAACTAGTTAGGTAGGAGTTCTAATCCCAGACATGGCAACTGTGTGTGTGTGTGTGTGTGTGTGTGTGTGTGTGTGTGTGTGTGTGTGTGTGTGTGTGTGTGTGTGCGCGTGTGTGTGTGTCTCTCTGTCAGTGTATGGAGCAATGTTTTTAGGCTAGTCACACTCACTACAATTCAAATGCCCTACCTTGCCAAGGCTGCTGATGTCATTCACTTTGAAATACAGCTTTGGGAATGGAGTAACCCAGTAATCTCTGTGGCGTATCCTATAACTGTGTAATGCTGTAGTGTGGTAAACTTGTTAGGTAGGAGTTCTAATCCCAGAAATGGCAACTGTGTGTGTGTCTCTGTCTGTGTAGGGAGCAATGCTTTTTAGGCTAGCCACACTCAATACAATTCAAATGCCCTACTTTGGCAAAGCTGCTGATGTCATTCACTTTGAAATACACTTTTGGGAAAGGAATAGCCCAGTAATCTCCATGGTGCATCCTATAACTGTGTAATGCTCTAGTGTGATAAACTAGCTTGGTAGGCATTCTAATCCTAGACATTGCAACTCTGTGTGTGTGTGTGTGTGTGTGTGTGTGTGTGTGTGTGTGTGTGTGTGTGTGTGTGTGTGTGTGTGTGTGTGTGTGCATGTATGTGTAGGGACCAATGCTTTTTTAGGCTAGTCACACTCACTACAATTCAAATGCTCTACATTGGCAAGGCTGCTGATGTTATGCACTTTGAAATGCACCTTTGGGAAAGAAGTAGCCCAGTAATCTCCGTGGCACATCCTATAACTGCGTCATGCTGTAGTGTGATAAACTAGTTAGGTAGGCATTCTAATCCCAGACATGGCAACTGTGTATATCTCTGTCTGTGTAGGGAGCAAAGCTTTTTAGGCTAGTCACACTCACTACAATTCAAATGCCCTACTTTGGCAAGGCTGCTGATGTCATTCACTTTGAAATACACCTTTGGAAAAGCAGTAACCCACTAATCTCTGTGGCACTTCCTATAACTGGTAATGCTATAGTGTGATAAACTAGTTAGGTAGATGTTCTAATCCCAGACATGGCAACTGTGTGTGTGTGTGTGTGTGTGTGTGTGTGTGTGTGTGTGTGTGTGTGTGTGTGTGTGTGTGTGTGTGTGTGTGTGTGTGTGTGTGTGTGTGTGTGTGTGTGTGTGTGTGTCTGTGTGTTTGTGTGTGTGTAGGAAGCAATGCTTTTTAGGCTGGCCACACTCACTACAATTCAAATGCCCTACTTTGGCAAGGCTGTTGATGTCATTCACTTTGAAATCCACCTTTGGGAAAAGAGTAGCCCAGTAATCTCCGTGGTGCATCCTATAACTGTGTATTGCTGTAGTGTGATAAACTAGTCAGGCAGACGTTCTAATCCTAGACATGGCAATTCTGTGTGTGTGTGTGTGTGTGTGTGTGTGTGTGTGTGTGTGTGTGTGTGTGTGTCTGTATATGTAGGGAGCAATGCTTTTTAGGCTAGTCATACTCACTACAATTCAAATGCCCTACTTTGGCAAGGCTGCTGATGTCATTTACTTTGAAATGCACATTTGGGAAAGAAGTAGCCCAGTAATCTCCGTGGCACATCCTATAACTGTGTCATGCTGTACTGTGATAAACTAGTTAGGTAGGCATTCTAATCCCAGACATGGCAACTGTGTATGTCTCTGTCTGTGTAGGGAGCAAAGCTTTTTAGGCTAGTCACACTCACTACAATTCAAATGCCCTACTTTGGCAAGGCTGCTGATGTCATTCACTTTGAAATACACCTTTGGAAAAGCAGTAGCCCAGTAATCTCTGTGGCGCTTCCTATAACTGGTAATGCTATAGTGTGATAAACTAGTTAGGTAGGCGTTCTAATCCCAGACATTGCAACTGTGTGTGTGTGTGTGTGTGTGTGTGTGTGTGTGTGTGTGTAGGAAGCAATGCTTTATAGGCTGGCCACACTCACTACAATTCAAATGCCCTACTTTGGCAAGGCTGTTGATGTCATTCACTTTGAAATACACCTTTGGGAAAGGAGTAGCCCAGTAATCTCCATGGTGCATCCTATAACAGAGTAACGCTCTAGTGTGATATAGTACTTTGGTAGGGGTTCTATTCCCACACATGGAAAGTGTGTGCGTGTTTCTTTGTCTGTGTAGGGTGCAATGCTTTTGAAGCCATTCTCAGTCACTACAACCTCTATTGACCTTCTTTGGCAAGCCTGCTGATGCCATTCCCAGTGAAATACACCTTTGGGGAGAGAGTACTCCAGTAATCTCTGTGGCACATCCTATAACTGTGTAATGCTGTAGTGTAATAAACTAGTTAGGTAGGAGTTCTAATCCCCGACGAGGCAAGTGTGTCTGTGTGTGTTCAGAGTCAGTGATAGGCTCAACATTGCAACTTATTATATTGTGACATCACCACGCTCAAACCAATCATTTTAAAACATCAAGAAACCAATTATTCAATACTATATATATATATATATATATATATATATATATATATATATATATATAAAACGAAAACATATATGTATTAAAACATAACATAGTTGTTATAAGAATGGTGGGAAGTTGGCTTAACGGTTAAGGTGTTTACCTTACAAACACAAGGTGAAGGGTTTGATTCTCACATGGGGCAATTGGCTAGGCTTAAACAAATGGCCCACAAGGGCACTTAGCCTAGTACTAATCTATGAACTATGAACTATGAACTTATATATATATATATATATATATATATATATATATATATATATATATGAACATTCCATTTACATAAACCCTACCTACATATTATAAACTTCCAAATCTTATAAAAATATTTTTATGTACGTACAATACAAAATACAAATACTTTTTAAATTTTGTACATTGTGTAACATTCCTCACCTAAGTAATACATCCCTATAGGAAAAGGTATATATCTAAATACTAATAAAAATTGACAATAAATGCATGAAAAAGTATGAAGCATTACTTGTACACTTTTTACTAAGCCAAATTTATATTAGATAACTTCTTAGTTTCAATAAAGGAAAAATAGATGCACTATCATTAAGGCCGGGGAGACTAATGGCATTAAGCTTAATCTGCCAGTTAAATTCCAGAATCTCAACCCTAAGCTTATTGTCCACTCCCCTTTCACTTGAAATTATCCTATCAAGGGCAAAAAAAGTAAACTTTTAAAAATTGGGACATGTAGTACTGTGCATATAAAGAGCATTAGTTGTATCCTTATTTTTAATAGCTCTAACATGTTCAGCTATTCTTTCTTTAAGCTTCCTAATGGTCTTCCCTACATACAAACCCAAGCACGATGCACAGGTGGCCAAATATACCAACATACTAGTATTACAACAACACCTACCTGGCAAGGAATCAATCTATTGAAGCGAACAACTGTAACATAAGGTCTTTTATTAATATATCTACAGTACCTACATGTTCCACATTTGTGCATTTTTGATATAGTATATTTCGGGGGTGGCTGTTCAAGAATGTTTTTGGTGTTTCTGCCCCTACAGAACACTACTCTTGGGGCCTCCCCTAGTTTTTCTTTAATGTTGGTGTCAAAACTAGAATCCCATACCCTTCTTAATGTATCAACTATAAATGGTGTTTGGTAATTAAATGTAAGTACTAAGGGGTCACCTTTATATGTACTTTTCTCTTCCCGTCCACTAACCCCCCCAATAAAATCGGGGATAACTGAGTAGTTCTCTTGCTGTAAACTTCATTCCTTGTTTTCACCAATAATTTCAGGGGATATCCTCTAGCTATAAACATACTATCAAGGTAGGTATATATTTCCTTTTCAAAGATTGCAGTGTTACTAATCAAGTGAGGCAGTCTAACCATTTGGCCCTTGACAATGCTTTTACGTTGATAATACGGGTGGCAACTCTGAAAATGTAACCTCAAGTTACTGTATGTTTTCTTTCTGTAAATACCGTCCTGGAGTCCTTCTGGTGTTTTTGTCAAATGTATATCCAGAAAGTCCATTTATTCCACATTCCAATTGCTAGTAAATTTAAGAAAACAAGTAGTTGAATCCAAATATTTAAAAAACTGGTTGGTCTCAAATTCCCTTCCCTTCCACAGGATTAATATATAATTCAAAAAACGATTATATAACATAATTTTATTTCTAAATGTGGATTTAAATATAAAGGATTCTTCCCAATATAATAAAACCAGGTTGGCAAATTCTGGGGCACACTTTATCCCCATTGCCACTCCTGATACCTGGTGAAAAATCTCACCTTTAAAGCTGAAATAGTTATTCCCTAAAATTAGCTCCATTAATGCAACCAAAAGGTTAATTTTCTCACCATTCAACTTGTTGCTCTTCAGCAAAATTTCTCTAAAATATTTTATTCCCTCTGTGTGTGGAATTACTGAGAACAAATGTATTACATAAATGGTGAGAAAGGACACATTCTCTAGTTCTTTCACCCCATTAAACCTATTCAGGCAATGCCACAAATCCTTCAAAATGTGATCCACACCTACCACCACCTGTTGGATATTCCTGTCCACAAAAGACGCTATTGGCTCTGTTTTAGAGCCTTTAGCAGCCACAATTGGTCTAAACAGTGGATCATTAATGCTTTTGTGGACCTTAGGAATCCCAAATAACACAGGTGTGACAGGGTGTTCTACATTAAAATAACTGAACTCTCTTTCAGGGAGCTATTGATGAAAGAGAGTTCAGTTATTTTAATGTAGAACACCCTGTCACACCTGTGTTATTTGGGATTCCTAAGGTCCACAAAAGCATTAATGATCCGCCGTTTAGAAAAATTGAGGCTACTAAAGGCTCTAAAACAGAGCCAATAGCATCTTTTGTGGACAGGAATATCCAACAGGTGGTGGCAGGTGTGGACCACATTTTGAAGGATTCGTGGCATTGCCTGAATAGGTTGAGTGGGGTGAAAGAACTAGAGAATGTGTCTTTTCTCACCATTATTGTAATAAATTTGTTCTCAGTAATTCCACATACAGAGGAAATAGAATATTTTAGAGAAAGTTTGCTGAAGAGCAACAAGTTGAATTGTGAGAAAATTAACCTTTTGGTTGCATTAATGGAGTTGATTTTAGGGAATAACTATTTCAGCTTTGAAGGTGAGATTTTTCACCAGGTATCAGGAGTGGAAATGGGGGCGAAGTGTGCCCCAGGATTTGTCAACCTGGTTTTGTTATATTGGGAACAATCCTTTATATTTGAATCCACATTTAGAGATAAAATTCTGTTGTATAATCATTTTTGGGAGATATACTAATCCTGTGGAAGGGAAGGGAATTTGAGGCCGACCAATTTTTAAAATATTTGAATTCAACTACATGTTTTTTTAAATTTACTAACAATTGGAATGTGGAAAAAATGGACTTTCTGGATATACATTTGACAAAAACACCAGAAGGACTCCAGAGCGGTATTTACAGAAAGAAAACATACAGTAACTCTATATTGCATTTTCAGAGTTGCCACCCGCATTATCAATGTAGAAGCATTGTCAAGGGCCAAATGGTTAGACTGCCTTGCTTGATTAGTAACATTGCAACCTTTGAGAAGGAAATATATACCTTGATAGGTATGCTTATAGCTAGAGGATATCCCCTGAAATTATTGGTGACAACAAGGAATGAAGTTTTCAGCAAGAGAGCAACTCAGTTTCCCCCCGATTTTATGGAGGGGGAGAGTTGGTGGACAGGAAGAGAAAAGTACATATAAACGTGACCCCTTAGTACTTAGATTTAATTACCAAACACCATTTATAGTTGATACATTAAGAAGGGTTTGGGATTCTAGTTTTGACAGCAACTCCTCAAAACTGAGGTGGAATCCTTCAAAGCCCCCGGGCCTGTGGAAAATACAGCCCAG
This sequence comes from Protopterus annectens, assembly GCF_019279795.1. Classification (NCBI taxonomy): domain Eukaryota; kingdom Metazoa; phylum Chordata; order Ceratodontiformes; family Protopteridae; genus Protopterus; species Protopterus annectens. Next base: position 62,612,344 of record NC_056739.1, on the reverse strand, counting down.
ACCGCAGAATCCTTTATAAACGCATTCTATGAACACCTTCAGGAATGCATGGATCATGCGATCCCAAATAAAACCAAGACCCAATCCTCCAAAGGCAGACGTCCTGTCTGGTGGACCCCAGCCATAAACAAACTATACAATAGAAGGAGGAAGCTACTAAATGATAAAGCAAAATCCCAAAAAGGGAAGGCATCACTGATCAGTATTAGCAAAAAACTACGGGCACACATAAAATTGTCTAAGGCCAGCTTTGAGAGAAAAATTGCACAGGACACGAAGGATAATCACAAGGCTTTCTTTAGTTATGTTAGGAACCTGGGTGGTAATTCCCAGATATGCTCAGAATTAGTCCAGAATGACAAAAATACACCGAACCTACAGACATTGCCAACATCCTAGCTGACAGGTTCAGCGCAAACTTCTCCCCTCCCACCAAAAGGGCAAATATCTATCCCAGCAGAGTGCTGCCCCTGACATCTCAGATGCTCAGGTAAGAGCCGCCTCTCCAAAGCAAAAACACAGCATCAATGGGACCAGATGGTGTCCCGGCTGCCCTACATGAACTCAAAGAAGAGCTAAACCCAAACATAAAACTACTGTTCAATCTCAGCCTTACTACAGGATATGTGCCCAAAGAGTGGAGTACAGCAACAGTGGTCCCTCTCCATAAAGGTGGTGCCTCAACGGATCCTGGAAACTATCGCCCCATAAGCCTGACTAGCTTGGTCTGCAAAGCTATGGAAAGGATCATCATGGACCTCATAAATAAAGATATTGGGGACCTACAAACACTGGATCCTACCCAGTTCGGCTTTGTTAAGGGCAGATCCTGCCTCTTAAACCTGGTTGATTTCTTTGAAACAGTCACCAAGGCCATTGACGAGGGAAGGTGGTCCACACAGCCTACCTGGACCTCAAAAGCCTTCGATACAATACCCCACTCGGGCATTATAGATAAGCTCACCAGCTTAAATATAAACCCCTATGTCACTAGATGGATTGCAAACTGGCTCAAGGACAGAACCCACATGGTTAGAATTGCTGGAGCCATGTCAGACTCAAACCAGTTACAAGTGGTGTCCCACAAGGCTCAGTCCTGGGACCTCTCTTGTTCGGTATATATTTTTCGGAGGTACAGGCCAACACGGAAGGACTGTGGCTGACCAAGTTTGCAGATGACTGCAAACTGGGTGCCATAATCGACTCTCCAGCCGACACAAGCATCCTCCAAAAGGGCCTCATAGAAACAGACAACTGGTGCCAGAGCCATGGCCTCAAGCTAAATGCCAAAAAGTGTATAGTCATCCCCTTTGGCAAAAACAAAGTGCCCACAAATTACCACATAGGTGGAAATCCATTAAGTACAGAAGAAGTAATTAGGGACCTGGGGACCCAAGTTGATAGCAATCTCTCATTTGACAACCACGTGGCCAAAGTGGTTAGAAAAACATTTTATATAGCCCACCTAATCATGAAGGGATTCACATCTAGATCAGGGAGGTCATTGTGCCTCTTTACTCATCCCTCATCAGGCCCATAATTGAGTACAATGCCCCTTTGGGATGTACCTTACCAGACACCTGCAGCAACTGGAAAGACCCCAAAAGTACCTCACCAAGAGGATCAAAGGGCTCAAACAGATGCCATATGCTGCCCGGTTAAAGAAACTCCAGCTCTACTCAGTGGCATACCGCCTGTTCAGAGGAGATCTGTGCCTGACGTATAAAGCCATGTCCAACCCGGAATTAATGGACATGCTGCACCTCAGAAAATCCAAATACCATCGAGCTACGCTCGAGAGACTTGAACCTCAGCACTGAAATAAATAGGACATGCTGGAGGGACAGATTCATAACCCAGAGGCTCCCTTCACTCTGGAATAAAATCCCAGTCCAGGTTAGGCAGAGTCCCTCATTGACTCTCTTCAAGAGGAATCTTGATGAGTGGATGGGAGATCGTAGGTTTACCCCGGGTATCACTTCTGTGTCACTGTTAGATAGAGGCACAGTATACTAACCTCAAAAAAGGGCATAGCAAAATAAATTTAAAATGGGTGGCGAAAGCCAAACACATTCTGGCTAGGCTTATAAATGCCCTAGGGCAGATAGCCTAGTATGAACCTATGAACCTATGAACCTATGAACCTATGAACATTAAAGAAAAAATAGGGAGGCCCAAAGAGTAGTATTCTGTTGGGGCAGAAACACCAAAAACATTCATGAACAGCCACCTCCGAAATATACTATATCAAAAATGCACAAATGTGGAACATGTAGGTACTGTAGATATATTAATAAAGGACCTTATGTTACAGTTGTTGGCTTCAATAGGTCAATTCCTTGCCTGGGTAGGTGTTGTTGTAATACTAGTATGTTGGTATATTTGGCCACCTGTGCATCCTGCCTGGGTTTTTATGTAGGGAAGACCATTAGGAAGCTTTAAGAAAGAATAGCTGAACATGTTAGAGCTATTAAAAATAAGGATACAACTAATGCTCCTTATATGCACAGTACTTACATGTCCCAATTTTAAAAAGTTTACTTTTTTTGCACTTGAGAGGGTAATTTCAAGTGAAAGAGGAGGAGACGACAAGTTTAGGGTTGAGATTCTGGAATTTAACTGGCAGATTAGGCTTAATGCCATTAGTCTCCCCGGCCTTAATGATAGTGCATCTATTTTTCCTTTAGTGAAACAAAGAAGTTATCTAATATAAATTTGGCTTAGTAAAAAGTGTACAAGTAACACTTCATACTTTTTCATGCATTTATTGTCAATTTTTATTAGTATTTAGATATATACCTTTTCCTATAGGGATGTATTACTTAAGTGAGGAATGTTACACAATGTACAAAATTTAAAAAAGTATTTGTATTTTGTATTGTACATACATAAAACATTTCTTATAAGATGTGGAAGTTTATAATATGTAGGTAGGGGTTATGTAAATGGAATGTTTATCTATATATATATATATATATATATATATATATATATATATATATATATATATATATATTTTTTTTGTATTGAATAATTGGTTTATTGATGTTTTTTATAATGATTGGTTTGAGCGTGGTGATTTCACAATATAATAAGTTGCAATGTTGAGCCTGTCATTGACTCTGAAGATACCATTGGGAAATGGTGAAAGCACTTAGTTTGTGAAGGCTTATTTTGTGCATTAAAGGCGGATTTACTTTTCTGTTTTTTCTGCTTTATTTTTGTTATCAGTTTTTTATCCTTTTGGATACGTTTGTTGGTTTGTATCTTTGTGTTTGTCTGTGTTTGTCATTCGTATCCTGGGTGAAGGTGGTTGTAAGTGTGTAACAACTGGATTCATTGTGGAGAGGGTTTTGCAAATTCTTATATGGTGTCCCTATTATATGTCACAATGTCCACCTTACAAGGATAACAGATGTGAAATAGCCGAGAGGCTGAGGTTCCAATACATACCCCTACATGTGACATCAAGGCCTGGTGAACAAGGTTAGCAACCCTTGTATTAACCAGGGAACAGTCTCAACCCATGTCTCATACACAAACACACTTGCCTAGGCAACAACCGCTATGTTGGTAGTACCCTGCATATTGCCCACAGATAGTAACCATGGTGTGATTGCAGTGGACTACAGAGGGCATGGCACCCTGTCCATCAGTACAATTGGCCTTCACTCTTTTCCCCACTGGATGCCTACAACACCTGTGGTGCCATCAAATGTGACCCACAAAGGACATACCATGCCTTAAACACCTGCCCTGTATGGACAGATGCCACTGACACCAGGGAATACCTGTATCATGCTGTAAATGTTGGTGCAGGGACAACCTGCTGTCCATTACCAGTTACAGCCACATGAGGCCAGGACTGACACATCTGATGATAACAATCTGTGTACACAACATGAGCCAGACACCAGATACAGTTTCACATGTCACTGTACATGCATGTGGGACGTGTGAACATCCCAGACAGTGTCCATGTCATGGACTAAAGAACACATACATGGAAAGCATTGCATAGCAATGGCCACACACAATAGTTACCCAGGTGACTGGATGGTGAATAAAATACCCACCTGTGTGGGCCAACCCAGACACTACACCCCTGAGCCACACTGCAGACCATTGTCACATGGTCTGATGTCAAGGTATACCACTCACCTAGTCTTGTATAGCCTTCTGGCACACACAAACACTACACACCTGTGAAGCAATGCATGCATGCATGTCAGTACTGGCACCCTGTGTCTGTGTGTGTGGTGTATGATGCTTTTGACCACATTCACACTCACTACAACTCCCATTGGCATACTGAAGCATGCTGTTTGATGTCAGACACCTTCACATACCCTTTGCCCATATAACGTCCGGATAACCCCTGTGGTGCATGTTATACCTGCACATTACTGTATTGTGGCAAACTAACTAGTTAGAAAGTGTATTCCTCACCCTGCCAAGTGTGTCAATGTGTGTGAGTCCCTGAGCGTGTGTGGCTGTGTTGACGCTGACACCTGTTCATGTGGACAGGCATGTGTACTATACCTACCATATCGCTACCATATCACTGTTGCAGATGCCACTCGCCATCACATATACGTTTGGACAGCTCCTCAACATGTAAGCTGTGTGACACATGCAATAAATGCATAGACATGTGATAGGAATACAAAGTCAGTCAAGGGTTTGAAACTCTGTACTGGTAGGTGTGTGACACAAACAAGCTTAGGTTTTACTCTCCCACCCCTCCCTGACTTACTTTGTCTCTGTCTGTCTCTCTCACTCCCTCTCTGGCGGATGTGGAGAACTATACCTGCTTTACTTAGGCAGCAGCTTGTGTTTTGTAAGTGATGCTCATGATCAGCTGATGGCCTCTGCATGAGTTTCAGACCTCCTCTAGCTGATTAGATGTGGAACAGCTGTGGTAACATTCCCATAGCCAATTGCATGGAAACACACTCCAATATCTAGGAACATCATGTTGGTGTTGGGCCTTTTCATTCACAGTGAGCAGTTCCTAGATCTGTTTTTTGGCAAACAGCATCACAGATGGATTTGGGATTTACCTCAAACAGCATACACTGTATAAACAGGCCAACACACAGGAGGGGGATGTGCCTGACATGACTACAGAATGTAAGTGTTGCTATTCTGCATTTGGAGTAACGTCGGTTTAACAGGGTGTGTGTGGATATAGCTGGTCTACATGTTTTAATACCTGTCATGACAGGCTATGTTTTTGAGGAAACCCCCATCTGTAGGGTCATCTGCAGACTGGGTAGTGTGTGGTGCCTTTTGTTTCCTGTGTTACTCAAAGAACACCTATCTGAGAACTGCAGAAGTACACAAGTGTGATGATTGCAGTCAGTACATGGTGACAGCCATGAGAGTTACTGACTTCATATCCCTCATAGGACATATGTCACAACAAACCCTGTTACAACAGTAAATGTATGGGATTATCCCAGCAACATGTCAATATTGGCCCTGGGTTTGTGCCTCCAGCCACAACTCTGTCAACCTTTGTACATATGTCATGCAGTAAGAGGTGCATATGTTCTGTACACCATTTATTGACATGATATCTGATAACAAGCCAGTAAGATATCAGAGTGCTACACATACTATGTATAGTAGGGGTTATATTTGAGGACATAATCTGGGCATTCTATGGTTGTGTGTACAGTACTGAGGTCTGTGTACTTATGGTGATCGTCGACAATGTGTGTATTGTGAATATGTACCTTGGCCTGTGTACAGACTGTGGTAGATGTCATTGTTCTTGGTCCTGTTCTAGCTGATGTTACATGCTGCTCCGGTGTGTGGTACCCTATTGGATTACATGTTTGTAGGGCCAAACACACACTTCCCATACCACAGACAGGCATCGGACCACACTGAGTAGTGGCCCAGTATATGTAGGGCTAGTGTGTGAGTGGCACATATGAGGATGGTGTTGATCAGACAGTCCATATACTGTAATAGTAAGCTAGCTTACCATGTGTGGCTGTGTTCACATTGGTTGTGGGTATGCACTTTCACACAGATGTCTGTTACTCTGTGCTGTGACATGCCTCTAGAGCCTGCTATATTTGCAGGTACATGTGTATTCCCCCATAAGAAATGTAGGCCAGTGCTGTGGCAGTCTACCTGTAGTTTGCACAGTGCTTTGTTACATGCCTAGCAGCTTAGTGCACTTACCCAGTGTGATGTTATGTCCATATATTTGCCAGATGTACTGCTGTTGGGCCACCATAACTGTCATGTATTTCTGACAAAGCAGTGGGATGCTGTAGAGATGTATGTCACTAACTAGTGGGTAGTATTTGGCCATGTGATCTCTGCACCAGCGGTTATTATGTGTCAGGACAGACAGGAGTGTGTGAATACATAACCTATGTGGGCATATGTATTCCAGTATTTACGTGATATACCCATCTACATGGCTGTTAACATCCACATTGTCAGGCTTGGTCCACATATTTTGCACTAAGGGCTTCTGTGTATAGCTCTGGACTGACCAGAGTATGTCAGAATGTCCACATTTATTAGCCATATCTCTGATGTAGTCCAGAGGATCATTGCTGTGTTAGCAGTGGTACTGTTCTATTATGTCCTTAGGATGTCTGTCAGTAGCCAATAGCACACATTAAAAGCAGATTTGACCTCCCACACACAACATGTCTGTTAACCCCTAGTACAATAGCAACAGTCTACATATATACCTGCAATACATACCTGACATCCTCTTGCACTAAGAGGTTGGAAATATTGGGGCTGAGGTAGGACTCCACTCCATGTTCTGGACATATGGTGAACATATAGGTACATATAATTATCCATATATATATATATATATATATATATATATATATATACATACATATAAACACTCAAATATATAGATATACACAGCAATATATGTCTACACATATACAGATATAGATGCATATGAACATATACTTATGGATATCTACATATATATTTAGAGTAATAGGTATATCAGAACAGATATGTATGCACATATAGTTATAGATATCTACATATATATCTACATAAATAGGCATATCTGTACACATAGGATGTGCATACATATATAGCTATATATATATATATATATATATACATATATCTATATACATATATATATATATATATATATATATATATATATATATATATATATATATATATATCTGCATATACAAAGAGATCTACACATGGCCATTTATGTGATGCACTATACAGATGTGTAAGCAGACATATGTATGAATATACATGTGTATGTACATGTAGACATATATTAACATATGTATATGTATATATCCATATTCATGTCATGTGTAAACATCACGGTTGTGTATACCTTCCCAAATGTATCTCACCATATGTATCTGATATGTGTACATTATGATAAAAGAACATATGTGATGCAACAGTTATATTAATAACAAGTACTGCACATTTGTGGAAGTAAAGGCAATTGTTCAATATTAATCAATATGTGTATGGACAGATATATTGGAAAAATAACAGCTGTCTTCACAGTGGTCATGGCATAGTGGTTAAATGTTGTGACTATAGTGTACAGTGTCCTGGGTTCATGGGCTGTTCATTTTGTTGCTGGGCAGAACAAGGGCCATTGGATACAGAGTGATTAAGGCACTTTTAAGCAGCTGTAAGCGAGTTTACGTGGGTTTGCGAGGAGGTAAGCACTGCCACTGATAACGTCTGGTTACAGTTTCTTATACTGATTTAGCTTCTCAATTGCTTAACCTGTGTAGGCATTGCTTACCCCAGCACAAACAAGCTTAAACCCACTTACTGCTGCTTAAAAGTGCTTACTCCCACTTACCCCTGACCAAATTTCTTTAAAAGAAAAGAAAAAAGGGTTGATAAGAAAGTGGTGAAAAAGGGGCACAAAGAGGGAAAGACAGTAGAGAAAATAGCTAGGGATGTGCAGAAAGGGTGTAGAGAAGGTTCATAGCTGTCCATTTCTTCTACTGCAACAGCTGTGCATATTCACTGAATTTGGAGGTAGATTTGGACTCTCAAATGCCTGAGAGAGGGGTGAGGACAGCAATAATATGTTGTGATGCCAATTAGACCAGATTATATGTGTCAAGAGGACATGTGTGCGAAACGGACAGCTATGTATGGGGTGAGATTTTTTTTGGGAAAAGATTACCCTTTTTTTTTCAGGTGAGAGTGGGATGTTGGGGAGGGATAGTAGGTGTATTTGGGGAGGTAGGTTGGGTAGGCTAACAGACAAGACAAACAAGATGCATACAGGGATGGTATATGATACATGTGGGGGTAAACACCTTGATGGGGAGGGGTGTTGGGAAATCAGAAGCCCATGAGCCCCCTAGTGGAAACAGTGGGACTGAGGTCCCCACCCATGGGCAGTCACCACTGCACCTCCACAGCCCCAAAGATGGCTGTGCATGGGGCAGAGTCAGAGATCCAGAGACTCATGGCACGTGGCCCTCAAGCTGGCATAGCAGATCTCCAAACTGCTGATTGAGCTTGCTATGCACCACAACCCGGACTTGGCGATGGGTGACAGGTTCTTGTCCGAGCCCGCTCCCAGGGGGGTGAGCCCCATCCCCTGAGGTGGTTCCACCCTACGATGGTGCAGGACCAATGGACGAGGAGGTCCCAGGCTGGGCTGCAGATGTGCTGGTGCCCGGTACCATGGCCAGCTGAGGTGGGACAGGTAGGTCCGCTGGGACCCACATTCTCATACGTGCTATGGTGTTTATATTTTATCAACATATGTGGGTTAGTAATAGTCAACACATTCCAGGCTTAGGTATAACAGCATGCATAGATATTCCCATTAACGCAAACACCAGATATGGAACAGTTGCATAGCAAACAGAACATATGCATATATGGGACCACAGTGGTAATTACAATAGCATCCAGGTAGATTGATGGCACCATGCCACCAATAGTGGAGTATTTCAACATAGAACATGCATAGAAACAGATTTAAATAATTATCAAACAATGGGACATATGTCCCAACATTACAGTTAAGTCATCATGTATCAGTTGAGTTGGGTATTTAGTTTATTGTTGCAGATATGGTGGAGGGAGAGAAAGATGTCAATTAACAACTAGTATATTCCTGTAGTTGGCATTACTTTCCTAGTCAGTGCTGTTATCTGTACCTTACAAGTATTAGTACACTACCCTGTTTTCTTAGTTTGGACAGTGGTATGGCTGTCGACAACTATATATATGAACTGGTTTTACCTGCAGTATGCACCTCTTACCTGGTATACCTGTGGAGGAATTGTTTGTTAACACTAACTGTTTTTACACATACTTCCAGATTCCAGGTTGATGTTATGCACATACCTGTCCATCTCTTTTTCACAGACTCTGGCCATGTCTTGACCACATGCTGGTGAACCAGGACATATGCAGACTATTGCCTTCTTTAGCCTTTAGTGACTTATAACACTCTTAAAGAGGATTTCATAGACAGTTATATTATGTAGCACAGTGTGGGCGACAGTGATGAGTGATACCTTATTATTCAGAGCAACTGCAACAATAACAATGTCATACAATACTAAAGTAAACAGTACCAGTACAGGGTATCAATCTTTTATTTCTAGGCACAGTGTTCGTATCTGACTGACCTGTGGGAGCAATGTTTGTTAGCACTCCCTGAATGTTGCCGCACAAAGTACCAGAATCCACATTAGTATTATGCACATACATCTCACTCTGTTACTGTACACCCTCTAGTCACAGCTTGACAACATGGGGGTGTAGATGGGACATACTTGACTTCTTACTCTCATAACATTTTGGGGAGTTACTAGTGTGACAGGTTTGTTCTTATAGATGTCTGACAATCAGTTGTATATCTTGTTTGTTGCGTAAACATCTGGGATCATCCCACTGATTTCCCAGGGGGACAGAGTGACAGGCAGCAGATATGGGCCAATTTACTGGACATTCTGGACATATCTGTACAGTTCTGGGGTTTGATTCTTTATGCAGACTACTACCACTCCCAGGATTCGAACCATGGTTGTGTGTGCTAAAAATACAACAGTTCACATCTCAGTTGCATGTGCTATTTGGATTTTGTTGTTTATCTTTTCACTGTTTTCTGTCTATGTCTCTCTCAGTAATACTAAATGACCTCTGGGGATTACACCAGTCATATACAGACATTCCTACACATTTTATTTATATTGCACAGTGTGGGTAACAGTGCTTAATACAACAGTACTATTAAATGATTGCAGATCTACATTACCATATGATACCAGAGTAAACATATGCAGTCCAGCAGTTAGACCTTCATTGTCAGGCTATTATGCTTTTATTTACATACAAACTATAAGAGAATCTTCCTGCCATATTCTCTTGTGTTTGCAGTACGTGCCTTAAACAATACAGGTTTAATCTGGCAATTAACTTACTAATATTTTTAGATGTATTTCCTATGACAGTGCATGCAAGAGTATTACTAAGCTGCTTTGCATTGCAACCTCTCCAAGCGGCATCCATGGGTCTCCTGGTTCACAGCCTGCTCACTTGCCACTGTGAAGGACATAAGAGGAATATTTAGCAAAACCTATCCATAATATACATGAGCTGGCAATTATTAAACAGGTAGTGGAGTGATACTTGCACACAGCTGGGACCTCCCCTGTACTCCTAGCCTCTTGGATCCACTAATCCAAGAGATCCCCCTTTTAGTGATACCTGACCTGCTCAGCAGTTCAAGGTATGCCAGTGGCACTGGTGTGGTCACAAGCGAGATGGTCCCAGGCTTCCGCTTTATATTGGAAACCTTGGCACTGGCCCTGCAGCAGTCTCTGCTCATGGTCTTTAACAAGGAATCTTGCCATGACTCTGGACTCCTGGATGCCCCAGCGCTGCGCCCAAAAGTCCACACCCTCTCCCATTCCAGACATAGTGCCTGCAAGGGGAAGCTACAACCAGTTATGAGATGTATTCCCACCTGTTGGGTTTAAATACGGCTGATTTCCTGCACTTTGCCATGATTGGATGGTTTTGAAAAGGGTAAGCTATGGGCAAACTTGCTTACCTATGATTGGCATTGTTTAAAGGGGTGTACCAATGGGCAAATTGAGGTAGCTGGCCTACACATTGCTTACACTTACTAAGCTGGCCTGTGCAATGCTTAGCGGTGCTTAATATTTAATTTGCATTATATTTGCTTTTTGGCATTGATTTATTATTCATTACATGTTATATATGTGTCTGGTATCCATGATTTATGTGTACGTACACTGTATGGGGTCATTGTGCTTATTAGGGGACTTCAACACTTTATTACAATTACACCCCACATCTGGACTTACTGCAGTACTCCAGTTCAAATATTTATGTTATGTAGGAGGTTATAGAACATAAAACTGTATATAAATTCCTTTCACATGTTCAGTTTTATTTTCCTATAGTGAGGATTTGTTTGGTGATACCTCATTCTTATGTACTGCTGTGATGGCTTAGTGGTTAACTGCTGTGACTATAGTGTGCAGGGTCCTCGGTTCAAGACCTGCAAAGGTTGTTTATTTTGTTTCTGGCCAGGACAGCGGCTGTTGCATACAGACTGATTAAGGCACTTTTAAGCACTTGTAAGCGGGTTTGCGTGGGTTTGTGCGAGGGTAACCAATGCTAACCTCTGGTTAAATATGCTTACAGAGAGTTAGCTTCAATATTGCTTAACCTGTGTGTGCATTGCTTACCCCAATGCAAATGGGCTTAAACCCGCTTACTAGTGCTTACATATATTTACTTCCACTTACTACTGTTTAATAGTGCTTTCACTTGCTTACTAGTGCTTACTCCCGCTTACCACTGCACTAATTTAGACAGTAATGTCTAATGGTTCTTGGGAAGGTGAGGGATTTGGAAGTTGTTTGGAGTTATCATTCATTACACATTTTACCTTCCATTTGTATCCCTGGTTCCTGTGTACATATACTGTATGGGGTACATGTGATTATCTGTGGATTTTGCAACGTTTTGACACTGACACCTTACATCTGCATTTAATGCAGTACTCCAGTTCACAAATATATGTTATTTAGTAGGTTATGCAACTAAAAATATTGGTCATAAAGTGATTTTACATGGAAAATAGAATGTGCTGAAGTGGGAATTGAACCGGGAATGATTGCTCATAAGGCAAATGCTGTGCCCACTACACTATTGCTATACTGCTCCATTGTCATATATTGTGCTTTTTATCTTCTTCTGCCATTTAAGCTGCATTAACTGTAGCTAAGCGATGGGCAAACCAGTGCACCTACTGTTAAATTTAATCTGTTTCATAAAAAAAATAAAGTATCTTTATATTTTTTGTGTTAACTATTGCTCTTGTACACATGGGGG
>NC_056739.1:62529951-62594951 GCF_019279795.1 Protopterus annectens | reverse complement strand
TTTGTCTTGTCTTGCTATTTTTTTTTGGGGGGGGGGGATTCTCATTTCTGTTGAGATGACCTTTGCCTTTTGTAAAAAAAAGGAGACATATTTAGATGGATAGTTTCTCTGAACCTCTAGAATATGGAATGCAAATGTTGATTGAACTCTTGCATTATTTTTTCCCTTCTTCAAATTTCTTGATAATTTCAACAGAAGGAGATCCAAACAATTTGCCCTTGTTTAAAAGAGCATTCAAAAGTTTATCATTAAAATCTTCAAGATGACATTGAAGATGAAACCAGGAAAATCTTGTTAATACTGATCTAGTACCAGCAGCTCTGGAAGATGACTCAGCAGTATCGTATCCAAACTTAAGGGAGTGATATGCTACCTGAGCAGGTGAAGTAAGCATACTTTTCTAAGTAGATGTAGTGGATAAGTCATAAAGGCCGGAAATTAGCTTAGAAATGCTGTTAGCAATAGGGGTTTACTTCACTTTTCTTTGAACTTCTATTTGTCTAACCCTAATTGACGAAAGCTTGCTCCATCGAACGGCCATTTGAGCGAATTTTTTCTTGGTGAAAAAAATGCTTGGCCATCATCAGGAATCTGCTCTTTTCCCCACTGTAGTGCAATCTCAGAGTTGGTATATTTAGTTAGGTGGGGGGGGGGGGGCAGGGCCCCCATCTTACCGGGTTTTAAATTTTGTGATATTTTTGGCATTTGTTAGGCTGGCCAAGCATTTTTCTCCCCTAGGAAAAAATTCACTAAAATAGCTGTTTGACAGAGAAAGCTTTTGGCAATTAGGGTTCAACAAATAGGTGTTCAAAGAAAAGGGTTTTCACTAAAATGATACAGACCCAACAATAGATAACATGTATCTAATCATTTGAGTCCAGTAATTAATGGCACAGAACACCAATCAGGCAGAGAATTATATACTGTTTTTTTCCATACCTGTCCATCGTCCTACTGTCTTTATTATTTGGTAAGGCACTGGATGAAGGAAAAAATTTAGAAGCTTCATCTAGCTCGACAAAAATAACTTCTGGGTCAGAAGAAGTGTTTTTATGCAAGTATGGAATTCATATATCTATATGATTTCATGGGTGCAGGGTACAGGGGGATAAGATTCAGGGGCCAGAGAAGCAGATAAAAAGTATCATCCAAAACCGCCTGGACAAGTGGCACTGCAGAGGATTTGAGAATTTCCATAAACAACGAATAGTAATATGTCTTCTGATATTTTGATAGCTGTTAGCCCTCCCAGTTAAAGTGCTGCATCATCTTATGGATAGTATCACTAAGTTAAGTTCTTGTGGTGAGTCTGAAGTCAAAGTATCCTTAACTTCAAACTCAAAACCTGATGGAGAGTTATTCTGAGGAAGAACAATCCAGAAGCTCAGAATCAGATTTTGAAGAAGTCTGTTCCTCAGACACAGTGGCTCTCATCTATTTATGAGGAGTAGATGGAGTATACAACTGCAACTGGGGTGATTTCAAAGACATAAAAACTTTTAAAAAGTCTCTAAAAAAAGTTATACCACTCCTGTTGAGCGTCCTTAGGAGCAGGGGTAGCAAGAGGGGAAATATGCCTAGTGTTTCTGTTTTTTTAGGGGGGGGGGCAAATAAATAATACAGCTTCTAAGAGTCTTAGAAATAAAGACTTGGCAAATAGTGCAATCTTTAATACAGTGATCATATCCTATACAAAAAAAGACACTAAGCGTGTCTATCTTTATAAGGGATTGGCCAAACACAGTTGCATTTTCCCCTCTTAGATATACAAATGACAATATCAAATAGAAAAACCAAGCAAAGAGGAAGGGTCTCAATGGGGTACTTAGCTAGTGTTAGAATATGTAGCTCTATCTTTTTGATTGTATGGTGGACAGACCACGATTCTGACAGTCTTGCTTCACAGACTGGTGGCAAGAAAGATCTGAAGATTTTCATGCCCACTTGTAACTTAAGTGCCAACATGTAGTCTTACACATATGTCTTTTTATCAGATATACATTACAAGAGGAAGGTGCCCCTAATTTTTTTAGACTGGCTACATGTATGGTATCTTTGGCAGTACATGTCTCATCTGTTAGCAATACTGCAACTGTGATGTAATGATGAAGATCAACTGTTTCCTAATGAAGAAGATGGTGTTAAAATGATAAGTTTCAGGAAACATTTTTCAAAAATATAGGTATGCATGAAGCATGCATTTCAGATCCATATGAACATAGGTGGAATGTAATCTGGAAACATTTGGAATTATGGCCAAGAGGCAGCATGTGACCAGAAACTGTAAGTAACTGGAGCGTAAGGTTTGTTTTTTGAGGAAATGTCAGAAATTGGAGAAATATAAGAAAGAAAGATATACACAGAAGAAGTAAAAAAGAATCTTACAGATCTGAGAAGAGGTTTCAATGAAGATGTAATTGGTGGAAGCAATGAACAGCACAAATGTAAAAACAAAAATCAAGTGGTGGACACCACGTGCTCTCGAGACAAATGTATTTGTTCACTTATCATTTGCTAGACAGGCATCCTTTTCATCCATGACCTAATGTGTGTGGTGGTGGTGGTGAGGTCTATGTCATTTGACTGAATGCTCATTTGATTGAATCTCATTTGGTCGAACCAATTTGAATGCAAACTCATTTGATAGAAAACCTTCTCTAATACAAATATACCATTAAACTGTTTTTGCGAGGGGGAGACAGGTCCCCCTGCCCGTCATATGTGTGTGTGTGTGTGGGGGGGGGCAAAGCCTCCATACACCCTTTCTTATATAAACTATCTCCATGGTTGCACAATACCACAAGCAGTCAATAAGTGCTGGAGCACAAACACAGACATCTACAGATCTGGGGGTACAATATAATGCTGACCATTGCAATCCACGCATATGTTGCTAGATTGCCTTCCCTAATAAATTCTGTGATGAGAAATTATATTACTCTGCCCTTCTCTCCTTCAACCTTTTGTATTAAATTAGTGTTTTCAATCAAATGAGTCTTCAATCAAATGGATTCATCCATTCGTGATTCAATCAAATGAGCATTCAGTCAAATGACCTAGCCCCATGTATGTGTGTGTCTGTGAAACTGCATGTAGGAGTTGAGCAACTGTAGTACTGTACGCTGCATCACTGAGGCTTACAAGCTGCAGTCTCTGTAGGATACAATGTACACTCTCCTGGTAGAACATTTCTGTAACTGATACATTGCAGATTCCACAGATACATTTGATATTCAATGCAGATATGTTTGAACTGCATTTCTGGTTGTAGTCATGCTATGAAGCTCATCTGCATATGTCATTTGCACCAGGTGCCTGCTTAGTGCACTCCAACATATCACTTCTGCATCCCTGCTGCTGATTTTCTATTATCGTGAAGCTGGCCTTTTCCATGCATCTTGTGGGCACCAGACTGTATGCTGTGCACCATGTCTCTGAATATTTCTCATTATATTAATTCCATGATGAATTTATACTTTTTTCTTGAAAAGGATTTTAAAATCCCCTTTGAGCAAAAATAACTCTCTTGGCACAATTGTCACTCTGATTTATAATTTAGGTATCTAAAATTTGTTCCCACAATTGACCAGAAAGTCAAAATGTTAACTTATCTGTAGTACCATTATGAAAAAAAGGCTGTACCCAAAATAATGAAGTTCCTCTACTGAATCTTACCACACCAGAATAATATGAAAAAGAAAATATTGTAAATGTATTTTTTTCAAAATATCTTTTATTTTCCTTTAAATTTCAAGCAGCATATATATACAGTACTGTATATGGTGTCATCATGAATACCTTGTTGCTGTATCTCACATTTGCAGATTATATGAACTAGCTACATAAATGTATTTCTATTATGATAGATTCTATAAGCTGCAATGACAACAATAAATCCTAAAAATCTTTGAAGTGCTTAGAACATTCTGATAACCAGAATTTCACATCTGGCAGACTGATTGAGTAACTTGCCCCAAAGCACTAGAAGTGATGCATCACGTTACTTTGATTTTAATATAGTGTAATAAACATATTATAACCAATTTTCATATAGTGTAATAAACATAACCTATTACTGCTGAGCTTTTTCGGATGTTTCTTCACAGCTGATAAACCTTGTCTCTGTGATTACATCTGTATACATGTTTAATGTCAAGCATTTCAAGCTATAATGCTTTGTCTGTATAAACATTTCCATTATGTTACTCAGTTCTTTTGTGCTTTTTAAATGCGCTTTAACATGTTTCATTAAACCATTCAGGCAAATTTGAAAAATCAGAGAAAGATTCAACAAAAGAACCAAGGCTAGCTATTAATGGATACCCTGGTGACTACAAAAGAAGTTTATTGATTTTCAGCAGTAAATAAATGTCTTGGTGTTTAGGATTTTACACTCTTGAAAATGGCAGTGTACATCCATCAATGATATCTATGTATGCTCTTGCATTGATCTATGTTGCATAAAACTAAGTTTATTTGCCTTTGACAGATATTTTTTCTCTATAGCACAGTAATTTTACCACTTCCAGACTGTATTTAGCAGTGTTCAGAATCAGTCATTACAGTTCTTAGAGTGGACTCGACCCCATGCTGCTTTACAGTGACGTGAGAGGGGTGCAGTCACGAACAGTGACCCTTGAATTTGCAACTGCAGTCCAGCTCAGTTTGCAAAAGAGAAAAAGTAAACCGCTCCATTGTGTTCTTCTTATATCTCATAATAAATGTCATAATAAACAAATAACGGAAACGGAAGAGAGGACATACTGCAACTTTGAAAAGTGAAATAAACAAGCTGGACAAACAGATTAAGCATAGTGTGAGACAAGATCAAGAGAAATTTCAAGAAAACATATAAATATTTTGAGCATAACAGGAAACCTTTTTATAGATAAATATGGTGTAGAAGCACTAAAGGCATGCAAACTGATAAACTGTGTGCAGATTGTAAAATTTATTCTCAGACACAACATAGTATAGATATATTTACAAAATCATATGCAAAATGTCTGGCTCCATAAAGAGTGTGATAAGTTATCCTAGTGACATCCAGGTAACCTCAGATACTGGAATCATCTGAATTATTCTGAAAAAGAACTTCGCAAACTGCATCCAAACAAAGAACAGGGAGGAGATGGAATTAGTATCAGTGACCTGACAACACTTCAGGAAGAAGTTTTATATCAATTTAAGTCATTTTTGTATTGTATAACTGTTGTAGGATACACACTAAAGTGTGCTAGCCTGTTTATAGCATTTACAGTGTTTTCTGTGTGTTTTTCTGCTGTTTCCTGAAAAAAAAAATTCTCTTTTCCCGCCTTTGCTGAAATAGATTAGTCCAGATTTCAGGTTTTGCTGAATTCCGGACTGTGGTATAGTTTTCTGTATTGCCCATATCCTTACTTGGATAGGAGGAAGCTTCTCTGTTCACCAGTGAAAGTGGGGAGCTTTGAGCAGCCTATCTGTCCCTGGAGGAGTGGTCTCAGCCCTGAAACTAGTAGCGTATTGGCCATTTTGGGTCAATTCCTATCTCTTTCAGTTTCCCTGCTTTAAAACCCACATTTACGCGGTTTGCACGATTTTGCACATAGCGCAGCATCGGGCAGCACCACTTAAACAGGTTTAAACTATTCCCGGCTCCACAAAGTCTGCTCTTCACTTTTTCCCTTAGAACTGTTCTAAATCTCAAAGTAAGCACTCTTTTTTCATTCTAAAGCCCTGCAGTTGCTCGTTTAAGTAATCTTATAAGTAAGCACTAATAAACTAAAGCACTCTTATACTCCCTTTAAGTACTTGGCTCCCTATTGGTCCTTTTTGATCAAGTCAAAAAGTAGTTCCTTATACTATTCTGGCATGTCCAAAAGTCAGTTTCAGGTTTACTCTCCAGTCCAGCTGGTGAATCTGGGAATCTTGAGGCAATGTTACAACTGTCTAATGTAAACAGACCACCCTCTCCTCCTCCCAACAAGCTCAAATATATGTGAGAGATGCAACTATATAGCCAAACTGGAGGCTGAGCTCTCTCAACCCAGTACTGGCACAGTCAGTCAGGAGGAGAAGGTAACCACCCACACCACAAATCCAGTCTCACATAGACCTATTGCAACAGCAAACCAAACACATAAACACACAAAAACATACTCAGAGGCTCTAACTAAAAATCTGCCCAAGCAGCAGAGACCTCCAAAGCAGACATCCAAGCAACCGCTACCCCACAACAATACCCACGTATCACATAGTTCACAAAGTCATTGTGCCACACAGTCACAGCCCTTAAGGCTAAACAACACACCTAATACACTTGTAATAGGTGATTCTATTGTAAGACACACTGACATCTCACTCACCAGGCTGAACAAGGAGAAAGTCACTGTAAGCTGCCTGTCGGGTGCCAGGATGCGCCACATAACACAAGCACTCAGGTCACTCCAAAGCAAGTACAAATATGACTCCGTCATTGTCCATGCTGGTGATGAATGACCTGAGACTTACCTCCCTGGACTACATGAAAAGAGACATAGAGGAGCTCTCTGATCATGTAGCCCAGGCCGGTATGACCCTGACATTGAGGAGCATCTTACCCTCACCAAGAATGATGCCACAGTATAAAGACAAAATGGTGTCATTCAAAGGGGATCCATTGTCTGTCAGCCTGGGATGACATGCTTGACAAGCCATGTTGCTTCACTAGGGACGGCTTGCACCTGTCACCCCTGGGCTTTCAAATATTGGCTAAGGCTCTTGCCACCCCCATAGTGCCTTTTTTAGGCAAGGCTCAAAAGACAAACCCACCTCCATAGACAACACAAGGAAAAAGAAACTAAGAGTAATGCTGCTCAACGCCAGAAGTCTAAACCTCAAGATGCACGCACTCGGGGCTCTCCTCAGTATGGAGAATATCGATATCTGTGCAGTAACAGAAACCTGGTTCAAGGCTCCCGAGAGCACCCCAGCACTACCAGGTTATACCTCATACCATGCTTTTCGGCCCCAAAACTCAGACCGAACCACAAAAAGAGGGGGAGTATCCAAATTCATCAAAGATACCCACACCTCCAGTTTAGTGGCACTGCACGAAGCATCAGAGACCATCCATGTGCAACTAACAGTGGGCAAAACTGCCTTTCAGTTTGTAGCCTGCTACAGACCACCCTCCCAAATTCAGGAACCCCACTCAGCTTTCCTGAGAACACTAGAGAATATGAAGGTATCTCCAAACACCATCATATTGGGTGACTTCAACTACCCAAACATAGACTGGGAGCACTACTCAAGCCCCAACACCCTTGCCCAACGGTTCCTAGAATTCATAAACTCAAATGCTATGGAACAACTGGTCACCACTCCCACAAGAGGGGAAAACATATTGGACCTGATCATCATCAACATGGGGACTCTATGTTCCATACCAGAGGTATACCCCTCATTGGTAAGATCTGACCATAAATTAATCTCACTGGACATCCATATTCCATCCCCACCTCCAGCCAAGGAAACCATAGTGAAGAACTTTTCAAAAGCAAACTTTACACTTCTCAAAACCTACACTTCTCAAAACCGAGGTGGAATCCTTCAAAGCCCCCGGGCCAGTGGAAAATACGGCCCAAACCGCAGACTCCTTTACAAATGCATTCTATGGACACCTACAGGAATGCATGGATCGTGCTATCCCAAATAAAACCAAGACTCACTCCTCCAAAGGCAGGAGACCTGTCTGGTGGACCCCAGCCATAAATAAGCTATATGAAAGAAGGAGGAAGCTACTACATGATAGAGCAAAATCCCAAAAAGGGAAGGCATCTCTGATCAGTACTAGCAAGAAACTATGATCCCTCATAAAATTATCTAAGGCCAGCTTCGAAAGAAAAATTTCACAAGACGCTAAAGATAATCACAAGGCCTTCTTTAGTTATGTCAGGAACCTGGGTGGCAACTCCCAGATATGCTCTGAATTAGTGCAAAATGACAAAAAATACACTGAACCCACAGACATTGCCAACATCCTGGCAGACAGGTTCAGTGCAAACTTCTCCCCCCTTCCCCCCCAAAAGAGCAAATGTCTATCCCAACAGAGTGTAGCCTCCATGACATAACAGATGCACAGGTGAGAGCTGCCCTCTCCAAAGCAAAAAACACAGCATCAATGGGATCGGACGGTGTCCCGGGCTATGTCTTACACGAGCTCCAAGAAGAACTGAACCCTCACATAAAGTCACTGTTCAATCTCAGCCTTACTACAGGATATATACTCAAGGAATGGTGTACAGCAACAGTGGTCCCACTCCACAAAGGTGGTGCCACAATGGAACCCGGAAACTATAGCCTTATAAGCCTGACTAGCCTGGTCTGCAAAGCTATGGAGCGTATCATCATGGAACTCATAAACAAAGACATTGGGAACCTCCAAACACTGGATCCTACCCAATTTGGCTTTGTTGAGGGCAGATCTTGCCTCTTGAACCTGGTCGACTTCTTTGAAACAGTCACCAAGGCCATAGATGAAGGGAAGGTAGTCCACACAGCCTACCTGGACCTCGCAAAAGCCTTCGACAGAATACCCCACTCGGGCAACATAAATAAGGTCACCAGCTTAACTATCAACCCCTATGTCACAAGGTGGATTGCAAACTGGCTCAGGAATAGAACTCACATGGTCAGAATTGCAGGCACCATGTCAGACTCTAAACCAGTTACAAGTAGCGTCCCACAAGGCTCAGTCTTGGGACCTCTCTTGTTCGGTATATATTTCTCTGAGGTACAGGCTAACACGGGAGGACTATGGCTGACCAAGTTCGCAGATGACTGCAAACTGGGTGCTATAATTGACTCACTAGCTGACACAAGCATCCTCCAAAAGAGTCTCACAGAGACGGATAACTGATGCCAGAGCCATGGCCTAAAGCTAAATGCCAAAAAGTGCATAGTCATCCCCTTTGGGAAAAACAAAGTGCCCACAAATTACCACAGAGGTGGTAATCCATTAAGTACGGAAGAAATAATTAGGGATTTAGGGACCCAAGTAGATAGCAATCTCTCCTTTGACAATCACATTGCCAAAGTGGTTAGAAAGACCTTCTATATAGCCCACCTTATCATGAAAGGGTTCACATCTAGATCAAGAGAGGTCATTGTGCCCCTCTACTCATCACTCATCAGGCCCATAATTGAATACAATGCCCCATTTGGGATGTACCTTACCCGACACCTGCAGCAACTGGAAAGACCCCAAAAGTACCTCACCAAAAGGATCAAGGGACTCAAACAGATGCCCTACGCAGTTAGGCTAAAGAAACTCCAGCTCTACTCAGTTGCTTACCACCTACTCAGAGGCTATCTGTGCCTGACGTATAAAGCCATGTCCAAACCAGAATTAATGGACATGCTCCACCTCAGGAAATCCAAATCCCTTAGAGCTACATGCTCCAGGGACTTAAAGCTCAGCACAGAAATAAATAGGACATGCTGGAGGGACAAATTCATATCCCAGAGGCTCCCCTCACTCTGGAACAAAATCCCAATCCATGTTAGGCAGAGCCCCTCAATGGCCCTCTTCAAGAGAAATCTTGACGAGTGGATGGGAGATCGTAGGTTTACCCCTGGGATCTCTTCTGTGTCCCTACTAGACAGAGGCACAGTAAACTAACCTTAAAAGGGCTATCTTCTGTGACCTACTATACAGAGGCACAGTCAACTAATCTAAAAGGGTGGCGAAAGCTAAACACACTCTGGCTAGGTTTATAAATGCTCTAGGGCAGATAGCCTAGTATCAACCTATGAACCTATGAACCTATAAGAACTTACAGTACCATTATACCTATTATTCACTGGGTCATATAACTATGCGGAGATTCCGCAAGATTGGAGACATGCGCTTATTAAACCTGTTTTTAAGGGAAAGGGGAGTAGGACAAACCCAGCATCATACAGACCCTTAAGTCTATGTTTATGTTGTGGAAACATCATGGAGAAGGTAATATTGGACAAGCTATTGTCAGAACTGGATAGATTTGCACTTCAAACCATATATCAGCATGCATATCTTGAAAATAGATCTATTACCAACTGTAATATAATGTTTTATAACAATATAATAACAGCTATAAATGGAAAATTGCACTGTGATGTAATTTATATAGATTTAACTTCAGCATTTGACAGGGTCATACACAAAACACTGATCAATAAATTAGAACAACTAGGTATAGATGTACTGTTGATAAGATGGATAGCTGCATGGCTTACAAATAAGACATGGCAAGTATCATACAGCAACTGGACAGGTAAAATTTTTGGTTAAAGCTAATGTGTCCTACAGGGCCCTGTCCTGGGCCCTTACTTGTTTAGATTGTATCTTTCAGACCTTACTTTTTCATTTGAGGTATTCTACAGTCTATATGCAGACAATGTGAAATCGGATAAACTGATTACATGTAAAACTGAAAAATGTAAAATACTAACTAAAACGAAACACACTGGAGAAAGAATAAATTTAGTGCTTTGTCCCGTTTATTACAGAACTTCTTCAGAATTACCAATTCTAAAGAAGTTCTGTAATAAACGGGACGAAAGCGCTAAATTTAAACTGATTACATGTGTTACAAAAAAGGCATGTCTGCAAAATAATGACTAAATTGATCATTTGGGTACAGGTGAATAACATGTTGATAAATACATCAAAAACTAAGCACATGAGATTTGAGAAACATAAATTGAAAGGTGAATATTTAATACAGCACACAGTGGCTGAAAGTGTAGGCTCATTTAAGGACTTGGGTGTACATGTAGATCCAACTATGACTTTTTCTAATCATATCAACCAATTGGTTAATGAGAGTTATAGAACTATAGGTTGTATAAAAAGATTTATAAAGTATAGGAAATCAAAAATTATGATGTCATTGTTTGTTAGTTACATTAGACTGAAACTTGAATATGGAATAACAATATGGAAACTCTATAATTAAACAAGCAAGAGTAAACTGGAAAGTGTACAGCAGAAATATACCAAAGGCATTCATGGATGTGAAAATTTAAGTTATTATGAAAGACTAAAATATCTGAACTTGTACAGTGTCTCTTATAGTTATCTAAGAGGAGATTTTATTCAGGTGTATAGGGCATTTAGGGACAACTACTTTTGGGAGTGTATGAGGTATCAAACAGTACTAGAGAATTATCAGACAACCTGTGTAGAAGATTCTATAGAATGAGAAGTGTGCTGTAATTGGTTCTCTGACAGAACAGCTGATGAATGGAACAGACTACCAACTTACATTAAAGCAAGCACTAGTTTAGATATTTTTAAGAACAGCTTGGACACTTATAATGGGAACAAGTGTTTTGGAATATTGGCAAGCTAGAAGGGCATTAATGCCTGTGCTTCAAATATTTGTATGTATGTATTGTTTAGTGCATCACAGATCAACTCTCTCACTGTGGAATCACTATTTCACAACTATCCACAAATGCAAAGCATTTTTTTTGTGTACCACAAAATATATCTGACTTCTTTGCAGCTGAGCATGAACTGAGGTATTTATTTATATTTTAACTGGGATGCCTGTCACTTTATTGATTTTCTATGAATCTTGTAGCAAATGGCCATGGCCATTTGTAAGCAAAGTTTAATCCACGTTTTTCATGCGACATGGAAAGACTCTTAATTTAAGAGCTATGCCACTGTTATCAAATGTTTTTGTCCAATAAGTTAAATTTGCTCAATAACTGCAAAATCCACTTTCACAAGTAATGTGCACAGCGACACTTTCATACTTCATAAGAATATATGCAATGAAAATGGGTGATATTCATAGTCATTATGCATAGGCGTAACAGGAGTTTTGCAATGGCTCGTCCTCAGAGCAACACAAGTATGCTTCATAAACAGTAGCTGCATTCAGGTGCAGTGGGTTTAGTATGTTTAGGAAGAACTTATACAGGTGAGGCTGTAAATAACATATAAATGAGGACTGACTGAAAAGTCTGTGATTACCTTGTATAAATAGGGAGCTTTTCCACCTCTGTGTAGTTCATACTCACTTTTTTATGTGCATTGACACTGTGCACAGAAGCCTCATAAAAGGGAAAGATGCTTTGTTTCATTGCTAACTTGGCTGTTTCTCTTGTGAGCTGCTTGTCTCAGCTGCGCCAGTGGCATCTGCAGGCCAGGAAGGTACAGATCCAGGTAAAGACTAAGTCATTTTAACTTTTCTGCTCAAGAAATTTTGGATAGATTTAGAGTGGGCAGGGATATAGTACGGCTGCATGGTCTGTCTATAACTTTGGATACCAGGGTATGAATAACCCTCACTATACTTGCCATGGAGATGTTCCAGAGATAAACTGGGGATACTCTGAGTATCTCAGAGGCTTCTGATTTGAGGATACATCAGCAGCTCCTCAACATACTCTTGCCTCATGCGGATCAGTATATTTATCGGCCAGTGTTGCCTCAGGACCGAGCCAGAACCAAGAGTACCTTCTATGGAATGGCATGAGTTCCTGAGCTGCTTGATATGATAGGTTGCACCCATGTTGCCATTAGGTCCCCATCTGAACCATAGGGAGAGTAGTATCATAACAGGTATTGCATGGGGCTATATTACTAATGTATTAACTCATCATTCTGGCAGTGCCCATGATTCTCATATTTGGCACACAAGCTCATTTTACCACTTCTACCTACATCTTAAGATACCACACAGGCACCTTGCAGGAATCTGCAAGCTTTTCTTATTCTTCTGAATAAGTACATTTTTGAAAATGAATTGTTTACTAGTAAATCCCATGTTCCTTTTATGTCTCCCCTCTTTTCTTTGTTTTGTAGGCGACACAGGTTACCTGCTTGGATGTTGGCTAATAATACCAGTCCATAATCCTAGAGAGTTGTCTACTGAAACTGAAACCCTGTTTCCATTGCCTAGATGAGCTTGGAGGTGCCCTTCAGTATGACATTGCTACTGCATGCATGACGTTTACTTTGTTGATTTCTGCATGACATGATAAGGCCTCACTGGTGCACAATTGTCCAGTAATGGCAGTACAGCTATTACTGTCATTCCTAACACTAGTGATGATAATAACTGTGGCCAGCTGTAGGCAGTAGCACAGATCTCCATGTGGCAGGCTCGTACACAGTACATGGCTATGCAGGCAGACGGTGTTTAGTCCACAGATATGGGCCATCAAATTCACTTAGTGAAAGTCAATCAACAGAAATCACATAGATAATACTTGCTGCATACAGTATTACTGGTGGGCAATGCTATGTGGTACATGGTCAACTTACAATGTACATCAGACATTTTTTCATCATTCTTAAATGTAATTTTTAAGGAAATTAGTTGAATATTTTATTACACAGTGTATTGTGGTAAATGACAGCATAGGTACACCATCATTCTTAACTGTTAAGTGTTAAGATGTACAGTTAATTCAAAAGCACAACGAATGTTTACACCTTTTCGCACGTTGCTTATATGAACTTCTCCAGAAGCAGTTTCTAGTTTTACTAGTTTTGGAGCAGCAGTGCTGTTTCCGTGAGAAGTAGTACAGATGGATGGCGAGTAGTAATACCAAAGATTACAACTTAAACAGTACAAAGTAGCTTTTCAGGTAGAAAGACAAAAACTTGGAGTCCCCGACACTGAGTTTATTCAAAACACAAAATGAATAGTACGTAGCAGTATTTTATTAACTTTTATTAACATTTATATACAATTTTATAATATTGTTTTACATAAGTGATTATAGCACTGCAGAAATATGTGTATATATGTTTTGGCGCCTATTTTGTGTCAGATGACTCCTATATAAACAATTAGAGTACTTTGTAGTACGTTCTGAAGAAGTCTGGTCTCAGATGAAAGCGCTTAACGTACTATTCATTTTGTGTTTTGAATAAACTCAGTGTGTCCAAGCCGAGGACTTTTCGTTTTTTGTCAGCCTACCTGAAGCTACTTTTGTACTGTTTATGTTGTTGCTATCTTTTGGGGAGGAAAGATTACAACTGCAGATTGAGACAGTACACTGTGATGAGTACACTGCTAAGAGAAAGGAAAGTTATGGTTTACTTTTGGCATGTTATCTCTTTATTGTGTTTTTCATATAAAATAATGATGGCATTTCCATGGAAAGTGACTACTGTATGAGTACTTGCTATTCGCCATAGCTGACCATTTGTATCACTCTACCACTATTCTTGGCGATGCCGTGTGGTGTAATGTCAAATGCTTTTGTACGTTAGACCGCTGTAATGTTTATCAACACATACGGATTATGTCAGTATGTTGTGTAGAATTATCATCATTTGTATAGTGCTGAGGGTTATGTCACAACATTGTGTGTTACTGGCAGGATTACAAACAAAGGTGTAATGACACATGCATTGGGTTATTGTTAAACTTCCCCCTGCACTGACCTTATTGTAAGCTGCATTAATCTGTGCACAAAACAGTGGAACCTGTACAGATAATATTT
Organism: Protopterus annectens; assembly: GCF_019279795.1. Classification (NCBI taxonomy): domain Eukaryota; kingdom Metazoa; phylum Chordata; order Ceratodontiformes; family Protopteridae; genus Protopterus; species Protopterus annectens. Next base: position 62,580,476 of record NC_056739.1, on the reverse strand, counting down.
TCTTTATTTGTTTAGCACTGTGCCATTACATCACATGGATACTCCTGTAAGAAAACTGACTGCTGGGTTACTACTGCTTTGACTTGATTTAGGACTTATTTATCCAAGGAGTCATACACAATGTCCCCTAAGGAGAGCTTGGGTGATGGTCCAATGAATTGTTAGCAAGTGCTGGCATGTGAGCTTGATGCTGAGTTTCTGCACAGGATTATTCCGTTATATGCAGAGGAACCTCTAGACATTGATCTGATAAGACTGCATGAGCAAGAACTCAATTAAGACATTCTAGCACATGTTGTGAATAGCAGATGAAGCCTGACTGCCTTTGTTTTGACTGTGTCACCCGTATTCAGGGCAGCACTTCCTATGGAAAAATGTGGGATGCAGCCTACTCATCTCCCACATGTGCTGACAGTTCCCCATTCACACTGATCTGTGTTTCCAATGTGAGCCTGGTAAGTCTTTATTTGAATAGAGGAGTACATGGATGTTGTGTGAGCCACCATACTGCACATGCGGAACATCAGTTGATTGTTCCTAGCCTCCACCACTCCCATGTAGTAGTGAAATTCCTTACATATCCTCTATAATACTCTAACCATCTCCACCTCTCAGTGGTGGTAGCCTGAGCATGCACTTCTGGTGCTGGGCAGCCAAGCCCTTGTGTTGTCTCCAGAGGTGTGAACATGCCTTAGTCTGACACCCCTTTGAAGTGGTGTTACAGTGGGCACTGTTACTGGTGAAATGATACACAAAACAAAAAACGAACCCAAAAAGGGAAAAAAACTAAGAAAAACAAACGATCCCAACAGACGGAGATATACACTCCAACTTTATTCACCACAGAATAATCCAGTGACTAAGTGCTTTCGCATTTATTTGGCTTCATCAGAGTGAATAAAGTTGGAGTGTATATGGATGTCTGTTGGGATCATTTGTTTTACTGCTGAAATGGTAATGTCTTTGCCAAGGTTTTCAGGCTGTTAACATGAAGACAGTGTTGACTTATATGGTGTCTCGCCCTTCCCTGCTGTAATGCCATCTCCTTATTGATTTCAATGTAGGGCACCATGGCACTGCCCATGAAATTATCCACCTGTTGTGGGGTGGGAGTCCTGCAAGTACACTTTACAAGTGTGCACCACTGTCCTCAGGTTGTGTCATGAATACCAAAGTTTTGGCATTATTGTCCAGAGCTATTCTACTGTCAACATTGGCCTGCTGAGCTGAAGCACAGTTGGTGATTGTTTCTTGTGCTGACCCTGCAATAAAATATGAGAGGACATGGTTGATGAAATCATTCTCGTGAAGAGAAAATGTAATGACCATATTTGCTCAGGTGGTCACTGGCAGATCTTAGTGTAACATATTTAAATAACCTAATCACTAATCTTCCACACTGCATGTCTGCAGCTGCTGCAGTTGTCTGAAACTACTTGTGTCTACACCACCTCTGATGATCCCAGCATCATCCTCATTTGTATCAAAGACATCACCCCTTACAGAGAGAAAGTATTCTTCATCTGGAGTGAGGGTGGTCCACCACCACTGCTGGTGCAAACAATTGCATTCTGCCTAGCTTTTGTTCTTGCATGTCCCACCAGATCATTTGCTCTTTTCCTACACTTTGACAAGGTTCATTTCCTTCCCCTGCAGCACTGATGTCAGACACCACTTGACTCCAAGTCTTAGCTCTCTTAGCTTATATATATATATATATATATATATATATATATATATATATATATATATATATATATATATATATATATATATATATATATATATATATATATATATGTATATACACACACACACAGGTTTACTATCAGAATATAAAAACACAGTTGTTTCAGTAATGACTTAGTAGGAAAAAAAAGTTGAAAATGAAAACATTATTTAATCAAAACAATGAAAGTGATAATGTGGATAATTAAAAATTCGATATTATCGACATTACCCAACATACCTTGCCTTCCGCTGATTTCCTACCAACTGCGCCCCCCCCACACCCTCTGCTTATTATATAGACAAACACCGAGATCACACTACAGTGAGGAAAAGGGTGAATTTCCCGATCCCCACTGTAGTGCGATCTCCAGTCAGAATCAGAATATTAACCTCATATGAGTGATTGCATACTAGCATTTACTGTTGTGGATTTGAGCAAGTACTGATCAATGTTATGGAATCCTGGAACCATGATTTCTACCTTCCAAGTTTCGCGTAACTACCATACAACATTTTGATATTAAACCATATATATGTATATACACATATATATATATATATATATATATATATATATATATATATATATATATATATATATACACATACACACACACACACACACACACACACACACACACACACACACACACACACACACACACACACACACACACACACACACACATATACTACATGTATACAGGCGAATAAGCAAAAACCTCCATACCCCAAAAATAAAAGAAGCCATTACTAGTATCTGTCCTGTCATAACACTCTATGATGAATGGTACAGCTAATATACAAAAAACGTTACACTGCTATCACAGCCAGACGTGTTACTCCTATATATGTGTATTGGACAAACAAATTGATGTCGCACCTCAGAGGCTGTGATTCACACTATTATTAAATTATTATACTAATAATATTATGTAATTCCCATTTGTAAAACATATGTGCATTTTGCAAAAAACTATCCATTACTTTTCAAACCTAGATGTCTCTAAAGAGATGTTTGAGGTTTGGGGGTAACCTTTGTTGTTACTGAATGAGATTCAAAATGAGGTCAGTTAAAAGAGAGAGAGTGGGAGTTATGCACCATTACTTAGAATGGGTCCCCACGGGGAGTTCAGTAAGGCTCCATTTAACAGCTCGAATGAATTTAGGGAGGATATGACTTTGACATACAATGCTGACTTCAGAGACATTGAGGATATAATTTATAAAAATCAGAGCATCTTTTCTACAATCAGGATTATTTGAAAATTATGGGCGATGCTCCTAAGGTAATTTACAAGAAAGATATGAGTTTTTAGGTCCTTTTATAGAGTAATAGAGACCTGGGTATTACTGGGTTCATGGCTAAGTGTGGACAGTGTAGGCAGTGTAAAGCCATCATGGACAGTTCTACATTTACCATTCAGGGACATGGGATGATCAACCTTAGGCAATAATTATACCGCTACAGTACGGGAGTGGTATATGTAGCACAGTGCCAACAATGTCCAAGCTTTTATATAGGGAAATGATTCAACCCTTTAGATTAAGAATTTACCCACATTTCTATATTAACAAAAAAAGATGAAGAAAATGCTTTGTATCGACTTCTTAGTGGCAACAGTAATCACAGTTTCAAGTTTTATGCCATTGAACAAGTGAGCATCAGGTCTCGTGGGGGGTCCGGTGAACCATGTCCTTGAATTAATGGAATTAAAATGCAACTTAGAACTAATTCTTCTGTGGATCCAGGACTTAATGATGTTTCTATATCTAGTATATTGAGAATAAAAGCAGCTTTAATTATGTAGCTTAAATAAATCATGACTATACCTGATTTTTGGTTAGGGGATTTTTACATTATTTATATTAACTCATTAATATATACACTATGAATTTTATTTAAAATGTATTTGTATATCAATGGGCATTATTATTGTATTTTACTGAATGTTGTGTTTGTTTCAGTGCAGGTTTTAGGTAAGATATTTTAGTAATTTATCTATTGCCTTGGTAGTTAATGATGCTAATTAATTTTCATAATTGACCATGTGACTTCTTAATTGTATATAATAGATGTCAGTTTGTATGTTTCCTGGTTCTGATGAAGGCTGTTTAACTGGATGAAAGTGTTTAATGTTGCTTTAATAAAGTGCAGTTTTAGCAGTGGATTTTTTCCAGTGTTCTTTTTGTTTTCAGTTATTACTTTATCATGCTGTCTATGGATTCCTGGTTTATCGTTTAACACATTGTTGCAAAGATGGGATTATCTAATCCTGAGTTAATAATGTACATGCTGTACCCTCTGCTAGAAGAATAATAGAGTAATGAGAGCATTCAAAAAATGAGATTCAAAATGAGACAGCAGTTAAAAGAGAGAGAGTGGAAATTCTGCACCATTGCTTAGAATAGGTGGCCACTGCAAGTTCAGTAAGGCTTTGGTTAACAGTTCAAATGAATTTAGGAAGGATATATGGATATGGAAAAGGATAGATGTAAATTATATTTCCCCCTTCAAATTTTAACAACAAACAAAAAGTCATTTAACAAATTACCATAAAACATTTAAATAAGTTTAAGTTTTGAATACCATTATACAACATAATAGTGTGAAATAAGTGTCTTCACTTAATTTATATATTTATGTTTAACTCAAAATGCTCGTGTTGTATTGCTGATTAAAAAATAAGTCTTATAGGTAACAGAAAAATAATTAACAGATCACAAAATACTTCTATTATTTTATTCTATGCTGCCTGACCATCACATATGAAAATGTAGCCTCCCTTTACCAACACTGAAACTATTAATACTAACACTATGATGAATATTATTGAGGACATTGTTTATAAGTTTAGGATAATTTTAGGGCTACCATGTTAGCAAGCCATCACAACTGCAAATTTCACAAATTATACAGTACATATTTGTATTAAAATATCCCCAAATATTTTATTTATATTATTGGAAGTAACTGTATTTATTTCATAATAAATAAGCAATAGCAATGATATCAACATTGGTAAATTTATGAGAGATGTAATAATGAATTAGATTAGCACATTATCACTGCCACATAGTTTTCACTTTTTATGATAAGCTTTATTACCCTTTTGTTTACAATATAAACTCTAAGGAACTTTTAATAAAATTTCCTGTAAATCACCTTTTTCTTAATGTCCACTTAAATAGTTCTTCCACTGGTCCTCCCAGCTCAAGGGAATATTAGTTACATGTAAATAGTCTGAACCAGGTATGCTCAGTTTTGGACAATTATTTTAAAACCAAATGCAGTTTTTTTTTGGTAACATTATTTCATAAGTCACAATGTTCATCTAAAAAAAGACCTTCTGGCCTGCTTATTGAAAAGTTTATCGCAAATATAATGTTGTTTCTCATCATAGAATATTTTCCATTTCCTTCAATCCCGCCCCAACAGAGTTCCATAAAAAATGTGCATAACAGCATTTGCTGCATAATAAGCATACTCATTGACTGACAAGTAGGAGAGACAAACATGGCTGCTTACCAAAATCTAGTATGTAAAGGCTATAGTTACTAATGATAAGTTATACAATTACAGAATAATGGAAAGTAAAGACTATAGTTAATAACACAAGTTATACAATTACAGAATAATGGGAAGTAAAGACTACAATTAATAACACAAGTTATACAATTACAGAATAATGGGAAGTAAAGACTACAATTACTAAATGATAGTTATGTAATTACAGAATACTGGTAACTAATGACTACAATTACTAAATACAAGTTTTATAATTACAGAATACTGGTAAGTAATGACTACAATTACTAAATGATAGTTATGTAATTACAGAATACTGGTAAGTAATGACTACAATTACTAAATACAAGTTTTATAATTACGGAATAATGGTAAGTAAAGATTACAATTGCTAAATACGAGTTATGCAATTACAGAATACTGGTAAGTAAAGACTACAATTACTAAACAAAAGTTATACAATTACAGAATAATGGGAAGTAAAGACTACAATTACTAAATGATAGTTATGTAATTACAGAATACTGGTAAGTAAAGACTACAATTACTAAACAAAAGTTATACAATTACAGAATAATGGAAAGTAAAGACTACAATTAATAACACAAGTTATACAATTACAGAATAATGGGAAGTAAAGACTACAATTACTAAATGATAGTTATACAATTACAGAATAATGGAAAGTAAAGACTATAGTTAATAACACAAGTTATACAATTACAGAATAATGGGAAGTAAAGACTACAATTACTTAATGATAGTTATGTAATTACAGAATACTGGTAAGTAATGACTACAATTACTAAATACAAGTTTTATTATTACAGAATAATGGTAAGTAAAGATTACAATTGCTAAATACGAGTTATGCAATTACAGAATACTGGTAAGTAAAGACTACAATTACTAAACAAAAGTTATACAATTACAGAATAATGGTAAATAAAGACTACCATTACAAAAGACAAGTTATACAATTGCAGAATAATGATACATAAAGACTACAGCTACTAAAGACACATACAATTACAAACTAGTGGTATATATAAAAACTACAGTTACTAAACACAAGTTATTGAATTACAGAATAATGGAATTAGAAACTTTTTATTTATTTATTTATTTATTTATTTGCATTTGTTTGCATTTGCTTAACCAGGATAGTCCATTGGGCTCGAATAACCTGTTTTCAATGGAGTCCTGGGGAGAAAAGCTCCACATACAGATTACACAAAGATGAGGATATACATATACATTACATGGGGTTAAACATTGTACAGTTTATGTAATTAAACATATAGAGAGGGCTAAAAACACAGGTTATAAGACCAACAATATATATATATATATATATATATATATATATATATATATATATTTTTTTTTTTTTTTTTTGAGGAGAGTTAGTTAGTATGCTGGTAGCCAATGTGTAATGCTACCTGGGATTTTGAGTGACAGAAGAGAAAAGTACTAGTGTAAAGAGTAGGTTATGAGGGGTGAGAGCAGTATACTGGTATACTGGTATACTTTTGGAATATTTTCCTGGGTATACATAGTGCCAGGGCTCATTTTCTAGTCAATTGTTATTGTACATTAGATAGATGAATGTTTTAGCAATTTAAAATATGTATTGAGTGGCAAGCTGTATTTCAAATCTAAATTCTGTGTGACACTAGTATCCATCGGGAAACTGTCCATTAGATCAAACACCCACATCAAGCCCCTCTGCAGCCCCCCACCCCCCACTTAAATATACTAATTCCGAGATCGCACAAACAGTAAGGAAAAAAATAATCACATACAGCCAACACACACAATCATACCTCCACCTCCCTACCCTAACCCACTCGTACAAGTTAGAAAAACACTCATGCACACACACTCACCTTAAACTGCAGACACCATCCCAGCCAAACACTTCAGCAACATGAAGGACATGCATAAGCGTGAATTGGACATAGTCATATCCATGCTTATGCACTTTTGTTATTTTGAAGTTTCGACTTCATGGACGCGAATTTCTGAAGTTCGATATTTCAGCAATTTGTGTTTATGAAGTGAAACTACATATATATATATATATATATATATATATATATATATATATATATTCACAAAAACAGTAATCATTGTATTGCAAGCAATAACCATAACTATGTATATGAGCCAAAACCTTTCCCTTTATTACAGTCAAAACAACTTACTTAATGTAAAAAGAAACCAGCAACATCCCTTGAAAAAATAAATGTAAAATAAGATGAAAAAATGCCAAGTGTGCCATAGAGTCTATATTACTTTGTTGAAAGGGCTGTTTATTGAATGCCCTTTCATCGACATGTAAGTGTCGAAGTACCAAAACTCCAAACGTCCATGTCAGTGAATTTTTTCCCATGGGAAAAATTGCTTTCCCATTGTCTGAAGTTTGCCCTTTCCTCCACTGTAGTGCAATCTTGGAGTTGGTATATTTAGTTAGGGGGGTGTGGGGGTGAAGCCCCTCACTTTGTAGGGTCTGACAGTTTGTTTTGTTTGTTGTTGGTCGTTTGGAGTTTTGGTACTTCAATGTTTACATGTTGATGAAAGGGAGATCGATGAATAGCTTTTTTGACAATGTAATACAGAACCTGTGCCAGACACCTTTCAGTTGGAAACATCAGGATCCTCTGGTAATGATTGCAAACTCATAAAAAGTGTAATGTAGTATTAAGTATAAAACTCCGCAAAATAAATAAATAAATAAATCCATATACCTGAGAAAAGAAAAGAAGAGAAAAAAGACAAAATTTGTCACGATATTTGCTTTGACAAAATATAAATCATCATAAGTCACATTCAGCAGCACTGCAAAAGCATAAACAACAGAAAGGAAAACATAATATAGAATATAGTTTGAGCAAAATTAACATCAATGCTAACTGCAGACTTTTCACAAATTGCTGTTAAATTTAAAGGGATAGTGAATAAAAATGTGAAAGTAACATATTGAACATACTACATATGTATAGCATGAATAACACCATAGTTCCAACTACAGCAAACATCAACAGTATGTAAAAATTACAAAGTATAAATGAGCAAAAGACTAGAGGTAAGTCTTTAAAGGAGATGACATTTTAGACCCCTCCTGTTGAACTCTTGTAGGGATATAAAGACATTACTGTTATATGTAATTAAAGATGCACTATTTAAACCACAGAAAGTCTTTCATCTGTCATTTAATTTCTTGCAGTTTTTCATGTTAGTCTTTTAGTTTGTCTTCGTCGTGTTTATTTTATAACTGGATTCCACACTTTTGCATTCATTGTCTTGTCAGATATTGTCAAGAAATAATGTCACAACATATTTTGGAAATGTGAGATAAAAAAAGAAAACGAGAAGGCGTACAAATTATTGGTAATAAGAATCATCTCTAAACCTCTTTGAAAAGCTACTTATAATAATAGCAGTTCTTAAAGGCTGGATTCTAAAATGCCATGGGCAGTGTAGGGCTGAACTTCTGCAATGAGTTTTCCTGCCTCAAGTCATTGACTGAGGCACTTCCCAGGAATAATACTATAGGATGGTGAAAGCAACTGTCCTCCATTATCACATTCCCAATGTGTACAGGAACCACAGAACAGAAGTAATGCAAACTTATAGCATTGTTAATGAATTGTATTAGCGATATAAGGTGACTTTTGAAAGTTGCATCTATTTCTTAGGTACTGTCAATGCACGGTGACCCTGTGGATAGATGTCCAGGACTGTGTTCTGTCTTCAGTCAGATGACATATCATTGACAGAGGGGAATTCATTGCTGTAGCTATTGTATCAGTCCATCACATTGCAGGCCTTCCTCTTTAACATTGATCGTTGACCTTTCCAAGCAGTATGGCTTTTTCCAGTGATCATTCTCCTTGCATGCTATATCTGAAATATGAAAATTGAAGCCTCATCATTTCAGATTCCAAAGAATGCTTAGACTTCATCTCTTCCAATTCTGATTGATCTTTTTCTGTGATGTCTATGGTGTTTGAAAATTATTCACTAACGCAATAATTCAAAGCCATCCATTTTTTACTGTCATGTTTCTTCGCTGCCACATTTTCACATCATATGATGTTACTGAAAATACCATAGCCTAGACATGTTGAATCTTTGTACACAAAAATACTTTTACATGTGAAGATGTTATATCCATCCTTCATGGCTATTTCACCAACAGCAACTCACTGCCAGATTTATTGAGTGTTTATGATTATTAATCCAAGCAGGTAGAAGCTGCCTGGTATTACTAGTTTGTCTCTACAGAATAAATGTATTGATTTTGCCAGCTGTTAGTATCTTTGTCATCTGTATGTTAAGGGTCATACACATTCTGAGACTATTTTATTTATTTGTTTGTTTGCATTGTTGAAAGAGTAAATCCCACTAATTCTATAACTTATTTTCAGGGAAGAACAGAGGTAGCAGTCATACTGAATAGGGGAATTCAGCCAAGACACTAGAGAAATTCTCACTTTCCACTTTCTGTGTGGCAATATGGCATTCAGTAGTTGAGGTAAAGTAGTCCAATGTGATATGGAGAATGTGCAAGTGCCCACAATGCGGCAGAATGCAGTGCTACACAAATTACTTCAGTTAGGCATTGAACATTCTGTTGAGAGTGGTAATCTGGGGGAGCTCTGGCAAAAGACACCTCGTAAGATCTATGAAAACAATGGATATAAAAATGTTAAAAGCTTTGCAGAAGATACTGACTTGATACTGTTGTTATCTACTCTGAGGTGCACGTGTTAATGAGTAAGCAAATCTTACATCCTCAGATGGGATCTCTTTCTCAGGAGGTGTTACTTTCATCTAGAGGTTCAGTTTTATCTACATCTTTCATAGATACAATGATACAGAAACCGTCATTATCTGGATAAATGCTGCTGTTACTATCTATTTATCTATATATATATATATATATATATATATATATATATATATATATATATATAGTGTGTGTGTGTGTGTGTGTGTGTGTGTGTGTGTGTGTGTGTGCTTCCTGAATAGGCATACTGTATCAACGTCTGCTCGGGGGAAGAATTTAACTTGAGAGAGGAGTCCTCCATCCCCTTATCCCAGTTTTGGGGTAGGGATGGCATAATGGTTGAAGTGTTCACCTTACATACAGTAGGAACAGGGTTTGATTCTCACCTTTGACAAGCATGACTAGACTTAAAAAGGCCCCAGTGGTCATTAGCCTAGTAATTATCTATGAACCTATAGGGTGACATTACAATATATAGCATACATTTCAATTTCAAAAGGTACTTCCATGTTTTTGCAAAGGGCACTTTTCCAAATAAAACAGCTGTCTGGATCACTTAGAAAAAATATTGTTCTGTTCCTCAGATAGTGGAAATTTTGACTGTCGTGATAGAAATGGATTGTGGAAGTACATGTTAACGATGCACATCTAGTGCACTTAGAAAATCTGTTATCAGCTGAATCCCACACATGTGTAGTCTTTTATGCAGGCCAACCACATTTTTTCTTTTAGAATTTGGACATTTTATACAAGACTGTATGAGACTAATGTGTGATAAATGTGGAGAGGCTGGTCATAAAAAAGTAGATGTTCTCATAATTATATGAAATGAGGAAGTAAACATTATTATTAGGGTTACCACCTGTCCCACTTTGTGAGGGACAGTCCCTCTTTGGACAGCTGTGTCCTGCAAAAAAATTGAAAAAAATGGCAAATGTCCTAAGATTTTAGGACAAAAATATTTTGTAATAGTTGCATAAAAACAGTTATTCTGTATCTGAAACACCTAAATGTTATAAGAAACAGAATAAGCAACTGAAATGCTACAAGAATAAGCTTTTATTTAGGCAAAAAAGTGATGTTATGTCCTTTGTACTGGCCTTGGGTATGTTTTGCCCTGCAAAATCTGATGTTTGTACCAAAAATTTCCCACTTTGGGCATTTGGAAAGATGGCAATCCTAATTATTATGTGGTTGAGTTTCCTGGTAATAAAAAGTAGCCAATTGTCAAAGAGGAAACAAAATGAAAACAAGTTGGTTTGGAATCTTTACAATTTCGGTGAACGACAGTCTTTTCCAAACACCTTCATCTCCACAAAGGTGTCAGACAGAAAATTTGGGAACAGATATTAGTCAAGATAACAGATTTGTGGTGTAGGTTAAATTACACGGATAGGAGTATAGTAGTGGAGAAGATGCTGCTATTAATAAAGGGTTTGACACTAAATAAGAAGCCACTGCCACATCCCCCATAAAACCTCAGTAGCACCTCCTGACACTCAACATTGAATGGCTATAGCCTTCAGCTTCAAGTCTATAGATGGATTATTTCATGCTGGTTTAAAAATCAGAATGTGGACATCTCTTTACTCTAGCATAGCAGGAATGTGCCTTGAAAGGGAGCAGGTAAAGTGAATATGTGTTTGATAGGTCCTGGCCATTGGTCTTTGGAGCTCTATACATATTTATTACATATTCAACATAGGTTCATAGGTGTAAAGTAGACTAACAACCACTGGATCCATTATAAGCCTAGATATGCAGCTCAAATGCATCCCATGCATTATTTTAAGGGATGGATGTTAGTTAGGACATGATTTAATGTCTGCTCTGTCCATCAGAGACATAGTTGTCAGACCCTTGATGATTTTGCATTTAACACCCACTGGTCCTGGCTGCATTTGAATAGGGTTAGGAAAGGGATGTGCTTCACATGGATGGGAAGCCTATTTCAGCAAGCAAGGATTCTGTGATATACATACCTGTCCCTCAATCATGTCCTGTTTAAGTCACACGCAAAGTTTAAATATTTAAATCCAGTAGTTTTGGATATGTTAATTTTGAGGATATGCAAAATTTCCATCAGAGTAGGATCCAAGGATGCCTTGGATGCCTTGTGTGCCATGCTTAAATCACCTCTTAGCAGTCCGTAGGAAACAGAGTATAGGGATAAGCCTTTTAAGTAATCTGCATAGGACATGGAATTTATGCCATGCATTCTTTTTGTGAGGGACGTCTGTGAATGTTCCAGCTGTTGAATGTGCCTGGTCAGGTACATACAGAAAAAGGCATTATACTTGATGATGGGTCTGATGATTGCTGAATATAGTGGCATAATGACTTCCCCTGGACCTGGACCCCATGCCCTTACTTATAAGCTGAGTGACAGAGAATAATTTTCTTACAAACGTAGACATACATTAATAGAAAGCCAGGTTACTATCTTCATGGGTCCCCAAATCCTATTACGCTGTCTACTTTTTGGGGTGTTTCCTCAATGAGGTAGTGTTCCTGAGTGGCCAACTTCCTAAAACATACTTTTATGCATTTCTTGACATTCAGTTTTAAGATGTGGCAACATTCATTTGCCTGTGTTAGACCTTCCTGCAAGATGTTATTATCTTGGGGGGTGTCTATGATTGCAATTAGCTTGCAGTCATCTGCAAACTTGGTAACCCAGAACCTCTTAACATCTGCCTTGCCTTACAAAAAACATATTCCAAAGAGGAGCAGACCCAGCACATAGCCCTGGGTGCCACTTTGGGGAAGTGGTATCTCCAGTCCTAACTTCCTAGGTCCTGTCTCTGAGCCAACTGGATATCCAGTGAGTTATACAGGGATTTATTTATTTATTTGTCTTTGTTCACCAGGAAAGTCCAAGTGGGTAATACCTATTTATAGAGGAGGCCCAGGGAGAAAAGCTCTATTTGCTTACATTGCATTATACTAAGTTCCAATTATACACAGAGGACTTACATTTATATTTACATTTATACACATACAGTTGTTACATTTATACATTCTAAGATTTGCTTACATTACATTATACTACATTACAGTTAAACACAGAGTTACATTTGTACACAAGCAGTAGTTACATTTATACATTCTGAGATTTTAGAGAGGTAGAAGATACTAAAGTTACTAAAGTGAAAGCCCATGTGCAGCTTAGTGAATTGTACAGGCAGCGGTTATGTATAAAAATTGCTTTGTCATTTCAGTGAGAAGTTAAGAGCATTATGTTTAAGGAGAGTATTTGGAGTGTAACATATGGTGACCAGAAAGTTTTAACCTGGTGATGAGCATGTGCAGGACCACGACTGGTTAAGATGTTGTTTAAGTAGTGGTTTAAAACTATTGAGTTTGTTGGATAGTTTTATTATGTGTGGATATTATTCCAGAGTTTATCCACATAATGGGAGTATTGCCTAATTCCATGAGTTTGTTTACAATGCCTGAGTGGGGTATTTTACCAAATGCCTTAGCTAGGTCAAGGTAAGCAATATGCAGCATTTTGCCCTCATCCATTGGCTTGGTGGCCTTGGCCTACTTTTGACAAAACCAGATTGGGTTGGATCCAGTGTCTGAAATATTCCTATGTCATTATTAATCATTTTCATGATGAGTTTTTCCATGACATAGCAATAATATTTGGGAACTAAAACTCAGTATTTTAAAATGGTACATTTTGGACCCTCGTAAACGTTTAGAAGCAGACTTTGAATTTGAAATATTTCAAATGGGGACTCTTAAATTGCTTATGCATACACATAACTAGCTCTATAACAGCATTTATGGAAACTGAATACACTTTGGTTGAAAATGTTATTTTATTATGGGAGAGGGGGTAATTCGGGTTTATGGTAAGTAAAATGAACGAAATACAGAAGCCTTGAAGAAGCAGATATTAGGAAGTGTAAAGTATTGATTAATAATATAGGTTAGTGTCAAGAGGTACTGAAGGGCTTACTTTTTCAAAGGGGCAATTGTGAGCAAAGAGACGTTTTTATTTACCAACAAGGAATTATTTGTGGGATAAGGGGATTACAAGGTGCAGGATTTTCTGATCATAACATAATTATTTCTGAAACAGAACAAGCTATCTATTTTGGACTTCTAGTGAAAATTTTTTTTTTAAAACGTGAGCAGATGTTTGTGAAAAAAAATGAGGTTAGCTCATATCTAGATACAATGTTAAAAGATGGTAGAGTTGTATAAGTTACTTTAAAAGTAGATCTTCAAATAAATCACTATTCCAGTAGTATTCAGTTATATGGGACACATCCTGACAAAGATATCGAATATCCAGTCAGCCTACTAAATCCTTGGGTACATTCCTCTCAGACAGCACTTTCACTGTGAGCCCTAAAGAGGGAAGCTGAAGCCTAATGCTCTAGATAAGTATATTAAGTATAAAAATGTCACATCAGAAAAAGGAACAAATGTGACAGGGGCGCCCCACTAGGGGAAGACAGGAAAATTAAAAGAGGGGGACAAGAAAGTGCTAGTACTGCAACGGTGATCTACGTGAACACCGCACTTATGGTAAGTTAATTTATGCAGCTGTACTATGTTTGTCATTAGATCACTGTTGCAGTACCCTTTAGCTATATGGGATGATTGCAGAAGTTTAGGAAGCAGAGGTGGTGGTATCAGGGACAAAGTCCAGAAGACCTTGAAGCATAGCTGTAGCAAACTCTGCTCTTGCCCTAGAAAAGGGGCCTGTTTTTATAGTACTTAGTTTAAGTATGTAATGATGACCAAATATTTGCCTCTAAAATAGCTCTAGAGTCTACCACTTTTTAAATAACCCAGAAGATGCCCTAGCTCTGGTTGAGTGAGCCTTTACATTCAGTAGGTGTTTTCCTTGATGAGAATAACAGAACTGAATAGCCTGAGACAGCCCCCTGGAAAGGCTCTGAATGGCAATTGGAGGTACTTTTTTCTAGCCATGAAAAAAATAGAAGCTGGTCTGGCATTCCAAATTTTTTAGTCCTGTCCGAGAAATATCCAAGTTTTTTGTAGACATCCAAGGTATGAAGAATTCTCTTACCTCTATGTTATTTGTTCAAGGAAGAACACAGGGAGATGAATGGTTTATTTTAAGGTAAACTCAGAAACAACCTTGGGCATAAAGAAGGCTTGGTTTTAAGATTCACCTTGTCCTTATGGAAAATCAAAAAGGGTTGAAAAGGCACGTGAGTCTGAAACTCGGATACTCTTCTAGTCAAAGTCAGAACAATAAGTAAAGCAGTTTTCCAAGTAAGAAATTCCAAGGAAGAAATGGCTGCAGGTTCAAAATGTGATACAGTTAGTTTCTCCAACACAATAAGGGTCCTATGGTGAAACTACCTGTATTCTAGATAGTCTAAAATGTAAAATCATTTCAAGAACTGTTTGAACTGGAATACAGAAGAAAGGGGAGATCTAATGGCAAAACACCAGAAATGGTTGAAAAGTGCCCTTTGATTGAAGTGTAAGAAATGCTTGATTTGATTCATACATGTACTTGAGAACCACTGGAGGCCCGGCATGGGATGGATTCTTGACTCTATAATGGTAACAACTCAAAAATCTCTTCAATTTGTCTAAATATGATTTCCTAGCAGCTGGTTTTCTAGCCTACTTTAATACATTTTTATGTCCCCAGAAAACAGGTGCCTAAACAGAATGAAAAGCTATCATCCATATAGTCAGCTGGAGGTTGAGAATGTTGAGCGGGATGAGAGATCCCTTATTTTTTATGATCAGTCCACTCCATGAGGAAGCTTTTGGTAATTGCCCTTGACTAGGTGAATGAGAGGGGAGAACCAATGTCATCTGGGTCACAAGGGGGATACCAAAAGTATCTTTGGAGTGTCCTTCTTTACCTTAAGTAAGACTCTGGTTATCAGAGGAAAGGGGGAAGGTACAAAGAAGCATTCCTATCCATGCCAATGAAAAGGCATCTGTTTCCATGCCTTTTTGTAAGGTGTTCTGGCACAGATTTGTTGTAACTTTCTGTTGTGATAGGAGACAAACAGATTTACTTGGGGAGTTCACCACAGGTGGACAATCTCCTAGAGGACCTCTAGGTATAACAGCCACTTGTGTTGGACTGTCCTGGATCTGTTCAGTGTGTCTTGCTACTGATGTCTGGTCTGACAGAATGCATGTTGCTTGTAGAAAGAGACTGTGTTGTGTTGCTATCTCCCAGGCAACAGTCGCTAGTCTGCACCTCACTCCCCCTTCATTTGTTTATGTACTACATAAGTGTAGTGTATCTGTTATGGCTAAAAATGGTCAGGTATCCAGTTGATTCAGTATTTTACTGGCCTTTATCAGGGTGATCATTTCCTTGATGTATGTGTTTGTACCTGAAATGAGGCTCCCACATGCCTTATACTTTTGTATCTTGAGATCTTGCAAAATCCAAGGGGCTCATAGAGACTGACTGAAATGGAATTGGAAAGAAAGAGGAAGACCTGGAGTCTACTGGACTTTAGTGGCTCTCCAGAAGAGTTCCTTTTTGGTGAAAACTAAGACTGGAATAATTTAATTGTTTATTGATATACACATTACATATTATTTACATATTTACATTATTTGCATCTATTTACAAATGTCCATACATTATAAAATTAAATTTAAACATTCCCCCACTCTTTTATCCACAACCAAAACAATTATTTTCTCCAGAATCTTTGTCAAAGTCCACTTTCCATCGTATTTGATTTAATTTAGTCTCTCATTCCATATAGTTCTTCATTTCTTCCTGTTTTTCTGCACCATAATAATCAAATTCTATTATGTCCATATTTATTTGCTCAAATTTTAACAAACATTTCACCATATTATGTTTAATATTTCTTTCCACAAATTATTACCTCTTTCACATTTAAAAAACACATGCTCAGTAGACTCAAACTCTCCACATTTAATACATATTGTATCTTGCTTTTTCTTGTATGGCATATTTGCCTTAACTGGCAATTTTCTAATAGACAATCTCCATAAAAATCATTACATTCTTTAATCTTTTTATAGCTATTATATCTCATCATTATGGCTTTTTTCTTGTCTATTTCTAAATCTTTCCATGGATCAATGCAATAAAATGCTTTCATAATATTTAAGTATCATTCCTCTCTATTTTTTTCATATATATTCTTTTTATATTTTCCATAACACAATTTTGTTTTGGTAATTTTTCATTTCTTTATTCACAATGCTTTTACTTATTTTTTAACTTCCATTCCTTCAAACAATTATTTGTCTTTCTAATATAGTATCATTTCTATCAAGTTTTTATTTTCCTTCATAATTCCTTTTAATACCTTATACAAAATTAAAGACCGTGCATGTACTATTGCTTTTATTAAATCCAAGCCTCCTTGCCCTTCTTGCGTATATAGAATCCCTCTGTTGACTGAATTCAGTCTAAAGCCCCATATAAAAGAAAATATAATCATTGTTAGTTTCTTTTTATACTTAATATGAATCATATAGATGTTAGCAACATAAGCAATTTTTCCTATTACCATAGTGTTCAACAAGTGTGCTTTTTTCTATATGAAAATTTATGATTCCAAAAAAATACTCATATCCTTTACTTCTCTGAGTACATTATCTCATTGTTGTCTGTATTCATTCCCTCCAAATATTATTCCTAATCTATATATTTTTCATTGAACTCAATACCTCCTATCATACCTTCAAAATCAAATCCTTTACTTTTGTCTTTATTTATACTTAAAAAACATTTTTTTTAATTTATACTTAATTTTTTCAGTTACTTCTTCCATCCAATCCATACTTTATTTTTAACAATTAGTACAGTATCATTCACATAATAAACATTATTGGCAATTTTACTTCCTTCATCCACTGCTACATGATTTTTTATTAATTTATTTCACTATTACATTCATAACTAATGAAAAAAGGACACTGCTAGCTGAGCATCCCTGCTTTATTCCACATTCTGTTTTTATTTCTTCCCCAAATCCAGCCATTTACATTTACTTTCACATAGTTCCTTTCATAAACAGATTGCACTACTTGTAAAAATGTTCCTTACATTATATGCCTGCAAAATTCTCCATAATGATTTTTACTGAATATTATCATAGGCTTTATTTATATCACCTTTCATAACCTTCACTTCTACATTTTTATTTATGATGTCATCAATTATTTCTCTTATTATCCATAATAGCTCTTGACTTCCTTTTCCTTTTCTTCCATATATATATATATATATATATATATATATTTTGGTGATATATTCTATCCATTTTTGTAACCTTTTTGTTATTACTCTCATAAAAATGTATAATCTGTATTATTCAATGTTATAGGTCTCCTAATTTTATCTCCTCTTTCTTTCCTTTTTAAAAAACAAATTTTATAACATGCCAATAGGTTGCTAACTGGCTTACTGACAGAACTCACACTGTAAAAGTAGCTGACTCAAACACCAGCTCCAGACAAGTGAGAAGTGGAGTACCTCAGGGTTCAGTCCTGGGACCGCTCTTGTTTGGCATCTACTTCTCTGAAGTACAGGCCAACACTAAGGGACTCTGGATAACAAAGTTTGCAGATGACTGCAAACTGGGAGCCATTATTGAATCCCCAAATGATGTGGATACTCTACAAAAGGGCCTTACAGAAACAGATGCTTGGTGCCAGAGCTATGGGCTCAAGCTCAATGCCAAGAAATGTATAGTTATCCCCTTTGGGAAAAAACATGTATCCGTGAATTACAATATAGGTAGCAGTACACTAAACACCGAAAGTTTGATAAGAGACTTAGGAACACAGGTGGACAGTGGTCTCACCTTCGATAACCACATCGCCACAACAGTCAGAAAATCCTTCTATGTGGCACAACTCATCACTAAGGGCTTTTCATCCAGAAAAAAAGAGGCCATTGTCCCACTGTACTCATCCCTCATTAGACCCATTATAGAATACAATGCCCCGTTTGGTATGTACCTCTCAAGACATCTGCAACAACTGGAAAGCCCACAGAAATACCTCACTAAAAGAATCACAGGCCTAAAGCAGATGCCCTACGCTGACCGCCTCAAAAAACTCCAGCTATACTCTGTCGCATATCGTCTACTCAGAGGCGATCTTTGCTTAAGATACAAGGCCATGTCAAACCCAGAGCTGTTGGACATGTTACACTTAAAGAAATCCCAATCCCTCAGAGCCACACGCTTCAGGGATCTAAACCTTGTCATCACAATAAACAAAACATGCTGGAGGGATAGGTTCCTGACCCAAAGACTCCCCAGACTCTGGAATAGATTGCCCATACATGTCAAGCAGAGTGCCTCTTTGGTCCTCTTCAAGAGGAACCTTGACGATTGGATGGGAGAAAGGAAATTCACCCCGGGGATCACGTCAGTCGCCCTGCTAGACAGGGGTCCACGGAAGTAAATAATGTGAGAAGAAATAGCCAGGGAATTGTTATGGCTAGGCTTGTATAGGCCCTAGGGCTGATAGCCTAGTACCAACCTATGAACCTATGAACCTATGAACTCCTGTACATATCTCTTTCTTTTTAATTTCAGTTTCTAACCATTCATTTATAACGTCTATAAAAATAATTTTTTGCCACTCCTTAATTTATTTTTGCATACTGTATTCAACTCCTTCCAGAATTCATGTTAATAGCTTTAAGAATTTAATTCAATTCTTTCATAGTTATTTTATTTTTGTTCTAAATACTCATTGTCTTCATTATTTTATTTTTCATCTTTATAAATTTGTTCTATGTTTTCTTCTCTTTTAACAAGTAATTCCAATACGTATTCTTTACTTATTTCATACATTCCTTCTTGCTGTCATATTTGCTTACCTTCCTTATTCTTTAATTCTCTTATTCTTTAATTCTCTTATTTTCCTTCCTTTTATTATTTCACTCAAATATACTGCTACAGCTTCTTTCCTTGTAAACAATATTTTGTGTTTATATAGTAAGTTGCTCATTTTAATTTGATTAATTTTATATATTTATTTTTCTTTTTCATAAAATGAATTTTCCTTCTCTAATAAGTCTCCAAATGTTTCTTGACTTAATATATTCTATCTTTTTCTTTTCTTTTCTCCCTTATTCATTCTAAAAACACTTGTTTATATTTCTCTTTAAAATTAAGCTAGCACACAGTCCAGTTCTTATAAAACTTTCATATTCATATGTCTTTTCCATAATTCCGTAAGTTCTTTTTATCTTCTAAATCTAATTCCTTTTCGTTAATTCTCTTTATTCCTTTTTCTGTTCTTATATATTCTTCATTTTCCCGTAATTTAATCCATATAGCCACATGATCCAAAAATCCAGCATACTTAATTCCTTTTTCTTTAACTTTTAAACTCTGAGATATTAAAAAAGAATCAATTTTTGTCCTGATTTCATTCCTTTTGTAGGTCCAGTGGTTATTCTCCCATACACTTACGTTTCCACTTCTCATGATTTCTTTTAACCATTTTAACATCAAACTTGCTCTTATTTTTGGTTAAATTACAATTAAAATCACCACCACTATAATGTTCATATTTATACCAACATATTCAAGAATATTTTAAACATCATTTCTCTCTCTTTTGTTACATATGCATATAAAGCTACAATTCTATACACATATTTTTCCATCTCAAGTTTATTACTGTAATTCTTCCTTTTTCCACTATGGTTACATCTAATATTTTAATGCTTTCTTGAGATAATAAAAATATGCCTGATCATGTTTCTTTCCCCATGTTCCAATCTACCACACCATTCCAAAGTTTTTCAATTTGTGTTCTTTCGTCCTCTGTTAATAATCTAATATCTTCTAAAACAATAATATGTGCATCTACTAATACTAGGGATTAATAAGTGTATTGTTTAAAGGAAAACAGGGACTCTGAAATCAGCCTAATTACTATTGTATTTCCTGCTCTCCCTTGAATACTGCTCACAGACTTTTTCTGCAGTCTCGTGGTATCTGGTTGGGACCACGCAGCACCAATCAGGACACTATTCTTACATAAGTATCTGAAGTATGGAAGTGAGGTTATTTAAATCCATTACTTCACGCCATTTTTTGCAAAGTCCCTAACTGCTAGTGCTTGTGATACCCATTTTTGCAGTGGTAAGACCTTTTATCAACAAATCTACAGAACTAAAATAGCAGCAAGCTATTAACTGAAAAATCCACAGAACAAAAACACGAAGTCAGCACGGAGAAATAAAAGTTCTATTTAAATCCACAACTGCCAAAAGTAAGCACTTTCGTCTCCTACAATGGAGACTTCGACAGACTAATGACAATCAACATAAAAATGTAATTTAAGTACTAAAATAGTAATCAATTAAACAATTAAAAGCTTCAATAGCTGTTAAAACAACAATTCACATTAAAAATGCACACCATACTTTTCTACGCCTTCCCTAGTGTCTCAATCCCTTCCTTTATAAATACATTATAAATTCTTCCCTATTGTTAAGCCCTGGGGGAAAACAAGCATTTAACCTAACCTGCCAGAAATATTCAAGCCATCCTAATTCTTCTTCTGTATTTATTGTTTTGACATTAGGATGCACTGAATCTAAAACTAAGCACCTGAAATTGATTTTACATTTGTTTTCTGCATAATGCTTCCCCATAGCATTGTTATTATCACCTTTACTTATGGCATAATGATGTTCATAGATTCTTCTATATAACTCTCTTTTCGTTCTTCTAACATAAAATGAACTACATTCCATACACACTAGTAAATAAACAACATTCCTAGATTTGCAAGTGAATCTACCTGGAACCTGCACTAATAATTTGCAGAGTGTAATTTCATTGCTATCCGTATACAAGTACTGGCAGTAATTACAACTGTAGCATTTAACCATTCCTTTTCTCTCTACAACTACTGCATTTTTGTTTAACTTGCTTTGAAAGAAATCTTTGAAATTTTTGCTCTTTTTTGTACAAATCTGGGTTCATCTCCTATTTTTCTGTAATTTCTCTATTACCTTTGAGAATGCCCCAATTTATTCTAACTATTTCCTTGATACTATTCGAATCAGTACTGTTTTGCAATGCTAGAGCTGTAGCATAATCTACAGTGATCTTATTCTCCCTTTCTTCAGTGGTGATATTCTTTCTTTTGGAAGTTTCCTCAGCCAAAATCGTATTTACCATCTCTTGTGGGTAACCTCTAGTTACCATTCTTCTATAGAAGTTTTCAGCTTCTAAACTGAAAATGTCATCATCTTTTGTTAGGTTACTAATTCTTTTTATTTGACCTTTGATGATGTTGAACTTCATCTTTTTGGGATGTAAACTTGAATAGTGTAAATACATATTATTTTGAAACTCTTTTTTATGAATCTTAGAAACAAGTTTACCATCATTTTTATAAATCATTAAATCTAAAAAATTAATTTTCTCAGCATTAAAGCTATGTGTAAACATTATATAAGAACATACATTATTAACATATTTTAAAAATTCATATAGTTCTTCAATAGTACCATCCCATATTATCAAAACATCCTCAATAAACCTAACCATTTTGACTATGTTTTTTGCAAAAACACTTTCAAAAATATTGGCTGACTCCCGTCCTTGCATAAAGATGTTTGCATAACTGGGAGCTAGGGAAGCACCCATGGCCACCCCATTAGTTTGTACAAAAAATTGGCCGTAAAACTCTAAATAATTATGGCTCAACACCAAATCTATCATTTCCATTAATAATCCCACTGTGTTGGAATAAAATTCTTTAGATTTAAGTAGATCCATTCTAACCATCTCCATTCCTTCTTTATTTGGTATCATCGTATATAAAGAGTTAATATCTAAGGTTAACAATATATGAGAATAAATAACAACTTTGTGTCTGCTATATTCCTAGATCTGCCTAAGGCATTCGACATGGTTTCTCACCCCTTACAAATAGATTCTCTAACCTCCTTATCCTTCGCCCCCGACACTATTACCGGGTTCAAAAACTATCTGTCTGACATACAGCAAGCGGTCCAATGGCAATGCACACTATCACCTCTACTGCCTACCACCATAGGTGTGCCCTAAGGATCTATATTAGGTCCACTTCTTTTTTCTATTTTTACCAACAATCTACATACCTCCACCCAAAACACCTCACTCATACAGTGTACAGATGATTCTACCCTAATCGGCTCAGCCCTATCACTTACCACTCTACAACAACTGACCCAGGAATCCTTTACCTCTGTGGAAAGTTGGATCACAAATATCCAACTAATTCTTAATCCTAACAAAACCTCCTATTTACCCCCAATAAATCCAGAACCTCTCTCCTTTACTATCACTTCTAAAAATGGTACTACTATTTCTCTGTCTCCTCATGTCAAACTCCTAGGTGTTGAAATAGACAATAACCTCCATTTTGACATCCATAACTTTCAAACAATTAAAAAGGTTCATAAAACAATGGGTACCCTGTATAGACATAAAAACTTTCTTACAGATCAAGCACGGGTCACCCTAGCTCAATCTCACCTACTGTCCATATTAATGTATGTGGCATCAATCCTGTCCCACATCAGAAAAACTGACCTGGACAAACTTGAGTCTTGCTATAACAAAGTGGCCAAATTTGCCATCAACTCCACTTCTAGAACCCATCACTGCCTACTTCTAAAGGAGCTCCAGTGGCTGGAATCCTCACAACTATTAACTTTCCACCAACTAGTCATTGCATATAGTAGTCTAAAACATCCTGATAAAATCCCAGCACTAAGTGAATTACTGACACACTATACTACAAACCGTCCCCTTCGATCTACCAATGAATTACTTCTCTCTATCTCCACAGCAAAGAACACAGCAGGCAAAGTTCTATTTTCATACTCCGCAGCTAAAAACTGGAGTAACCTCCCCTTATCTGTGACTTCTGCTCAAAATATCACAAAATTCAAAAACTTACTTAAATCACATCTTAGAGACTTGTGGTTATGTCTACGTACTACATAATACTTTGTCTGTGTCTCCTCCTTTTACCTCTTTCACATAATATTATACCTTCTGTAAGCTCAGTATGTCTAACTGAAACCTATCTGAGCTAAGTATTATCACTGTAGTCAACTGTGGATTAAAATGAAAATGTTGTTCTTTGGAAATAACGTCTATCCATGACTCAAATGTTCACTAAGATTTTTGTATTCTGTATATTCTGTACTTCTGTATTCTTTTTGTATGTCTGCATTTCTGTATAAAGTCTTATTTCCTGTTATTGTGGAGCTTTTCTGCCCGGGCCTCCGCTGAAAATGGACCTCGTCCAGTCGGACTTCCCTGGTAAACAAATGCAAAATAAATAAATAAATAAATAAATAATACTGCTGTACTCCATTGTAACATACCTATTCTTCTCTTAAAATTTTTCATACTATTCACATTTACAGATAATATTTTCAGCTTTTAAGAAGAGTTAGTATAACATTTTTATCCGTTTCCTTTATTTTCTCTGAGTGTTATATTTTCGAATTTTCTTTTCCTTTAACTCTTTTTCCTATTGAAATCTTTTCATCTCTTACTGCACACCAGTCAGTTCTTCTTCATTTGTCTCCTCTGTTTCTTTTTCCTTGTGACTTTCTTCAGCATCATGTACAACCTCTTTATCAGTCACACCTTCTTGTATAAAACATTCTTCTCCTGTATGACTTCATTTTAATTTGTATTTTCTGGCACATTCATTTCACATTATAGCCACAAATGCCCTGTATTGCCACATTTATTTGCACTTTAAATTACATTATGCCCTGTTTTACCACATAAATAACATATTTTTATCTCATTTATTGACTAAATGATAATTTTTCCTCAAAAAAACTCTTTGGTTGTCCCCTGTATTTCAGAAGCCCCCTATTACCATAAACATTAATAATACTAGGTACATCCACATTATCATTTTCCATTTCAGTATTACTCCACATTCCCACCTCCAGTCCTTAGCCCTGTTTAGGGGTCTATATTAGATCACCAAACGCTCAGGTTAGCGAACTTTGATTAATCGACCCCATGTAAGCAAAAGCTTACAAAACCAAACTGTCAGAACACTTTAATACTTGATATTAAGTGAGGGCTTCACCCCCCCACACCCCCTCTACTTAAATATACCAACTCCGAGACTGCACTACAGTGCCTAAACCAGCAAACTACCAAAGCAGCCAAGTGAATTCTTTCCCAGGGAAAGAATTCTCTTACATGCTGCTTCGATATTTTGCCATTTTGGCGTTTACAGCTCGACCAAGTCACATTCGCTAACCTAAGTCTTTGGTCAGCTGATAGGAACCCCTCTTTCATCATATATTTTTGTAGTATCCATTACTTCTTTTCATATAGTTAACAAATGTTCTTTCAGTTCTTTTGTTTCAACTTCAGTTTAAACTGGATCATTATTCTTATGTTTTTGTCTGTAAAAAGCTTTCACCACATATTCTAACCATGGATAAATATTTTTTGTTCATATGCACCCAAAACATTTTCCATGGCCTGCCCATTCTCAAATATCAAGTCACAAAAAGTCTCTTTATTAATTAAAATAGTGACACCCAGAGGTGCTATGACAGAGTCCCAAACCCCATACCTGTCTAAACTTTCTTCTTTTTTACATCTCACACTTACTGTGTACTTATTTTTTTGTTTCTTTTATTTATTCTTTCTTATTTCTTCTTTATCCAACAGTTTGTGAATAAGCTTTTGTCTCTGGAACTTTTTCTGGCACAATCTCTTCTCCTTTTTCTTCTATTTTTTCCATGATGTCACTCCATGAAATTGCTGTTCCATTTTCTGTCTCACTTTGGTTTATCATTTCTTCCAAATAATCATCCCACAACCCACCCTAATTGGAGGGTTGTAATTATGCATTTTTAGAGGTAATTGTCTCTCCTTCAAACAATCGCCTCTGAAAGCTTCTTCTGAATCCATCAGTGTTTCAGCTACAGTCGCCTTTTCCTCCAATTTCACTGTTCTTTCTGTACCCACAACACCAGAAAAAAATTCTGGTAGTGATTCTATTATTTCAACTACATTTTCAGCAACTTTCACTCCAGTTTCAGCAAAAGCTGAATTAGCCATATTTTCTCCCTGTTGCTCCTGGCTGCCTCTGAGCCTGGACAAGAAGCAGGAAGTCAGGCTATATAACACACAAACTCTTCCCCAACTACCAAGAGTAGGGGAAGTTCCCAGACTGGAATAGGGGAATATAGACACTGCTGGTTTTGAGTCCAAACAGATTTGAGAAACCATTCAATTTTCCTCATGTGGAGTATCAACCTATGAACCTATAATCTAAAATGGTGGTGAAAGCCAAACACACTCTGGCTAGGCTTATAAATGCCCTAGAGCAGATAGCCTAGTATCAACCTATGAACCTATGAAATCATTAAGATGGATGAAGCCATGAATTCTGGGGAATTTTCTTACTGAAGAATTGCTTTGGTGAGTTGGATTTAGAAAATGCTGATACTAAAAGGAACTTTCACTGGGGAATGGTAAGCTGGAGGTGGTAAGATACCATCAGAGAGGTGTTTAAAGGCATCCCAGAAAGACTAATCTGTGAAAAGGGACCAGGGAAGACTTTTCCAGATTTAAAACAAAACCTAGACTGTGGAACAGTTTGACAGAAAAGTGAAACGATGTCAGAAAGTCTTGGCTGTTGGTATCAGAATGAGGCAGTTTTCCAGTTAGGGGTAGATGTGAACTCCATGAATTATGTAGAAGGCAATGAATGGACCTGAACATCTGGGGGAAACACTCGGAGTGATAGAGAAGCCAAATGGCAAAGATGTAAACTGAAAGCCCAACCACAAATCAAAGCTTCTTAGGTAATTCTGTGGTATTTCTGAATAGCGATGTGAACATAGGCATCCTTGAAATCTAGAGTGGCTAAGTAATCCTTGAGGGGAAAATAACACTCTTCAAAAGAAATCTTGACGAGTGAATGGGAAACAGAAAGTTTACCTCGGGGATCACTTCAGTGGCTCTGCTGGACAGAGGCACAGGAAACTAATCTAAGGGGGTGGCAAAAGCCAACACATTCTGGCTAGGCTTATAAATGTCTTCGGGCAGATAGCCTAGTACCTACCTATGAACCTATAAGAAGAAGAGTCTGCAAGATTGACATTCTGAATTTCAAAACTTACAGTAAAGTACTTAAAATTGAAAGTTTTAAAATTAATCTCCATGTACCTTCCTTCTGGAGTACTAGATGAGTCCTTGAATTTCCGGATGGAAAGGTGGAGAAGGCGGTTTTACACCTTGTGATGACATGTCTGATAGGATTTGTGGAAAAAAACAAGCTTGGATCTTTGGTGGTAGAATCCCTAACTGAAGACAGAGAGATGCCCACTGAAGTTTGTAGCTGTGTTGGATTATTTTCAGTGCCCGCATATCTGATGTTATCAGTCTCCAAAGATGTAAAGATTGGGATAGCTGTGGTGGTGGAGAAGGGGAATGTGGATCCAATGTCAGTCGGGCATTTTCTTATGAAGGGAGGATTCATGGGTGCCCTAGCTTTTCTGTGTCTCCCTGTCATTTTTCTTGAATTGTTTTCTGAATTCCTGTCAAGAAGGACTAAAGGACTTATTAACAAAGGCCCATGGCTGGAAGGATAACACTTTTTGTACCTAGGGACAGCGGACAGGAAAAGTTATTTGACCCCTGCATTAACTTTCATCTTTTCTTCTAACTTTTTAAGTACCTCAACCAAAGAATTCCAAAAAGACTAATCCTTCTCAAAAGGGGCATATAAAATCTAGGTTTAACATCTTCTGGAAAATTCTGTAGTTTGACCAGGCATTCCTGTGCATCACTGTCCCTGTAGCTACGGCTATTGATACAACATCCACTGCACTATGCACACATTTTATTCAGTATCTGGGAACTTGAGAGGCAGAAATTACCATATTTAACAAACTGTTTTTTTGTGTCAGAAGCAGAAAGGCTACCAATAGGTTTTTGCACGTCAACAAAAAGAAAGAAAATAAATATTTTGTTGGGTGTGTCTGACAGTTAATTGCTCTATAAGCTAACATAAAAGAGGTGCATTCCTTCCCATATCTGCCAAAGCCCTTAATGGCTTTTTCAAGTGTTTGAGCCATACCTCTCAAGTGTACCTCATTACGAGGAATGTACCTCATTTGGGGTCTTAAAAAGTTCATGTTCCTCGAAGTTCCTCAAAGTTCCACATTGAAAGAGTCTGTCACACATTCAGTGTTAGGAATTTTTTTAAGTGAAATCCATAGTAAATAGAAATTAATCATATTAATTCATTAAATTATCTTCTTTATAAGTAAAACCAGCATATTTTAACCATCCTATGACCTTCCTAGTTGAAGTTGTTAATAAGCCATTAGTATGTGTTCCACATTTTGCCCATTTGTTCCACATTATGAAGGCGTGTGTTCCTCATTTTGGAGATGGAAGGTTGAGAGCTATGGTTTGAGCTGATGACCTTGGAAAAGAAACAACAGCCATGTCAGTAATGGGTTTCAGAAAAAAAAAAACGTAAGAGAGAATGGCACCTTATAATGTCTGTTTGGCACCTTATAATGTCTGTTTGGCACCTTATAATGTCTGTTTGACTTTCTTGGTGCAAATAGCTGTGAATGAGGAGAATTAGCAGTACTAAAATCATCCTCTAAAAATTCCTAGAATAGTGGGGTAACTAAGGGCTTTGGAGGATCCATTCTAAGCAACTCAAAGTATCTTTGAAAACTCAAACTTCCCTTCCCTCCCCTCCCACTTAAAGAAGACTTTTATTTTAGAGTTGGTGTCAGGGAAATACATTTTTCATTATGAAAATCTGAGGAGATGGTATCCTCAGATTCAGATTCACAGGGAATGGAAGAAGAAAGCAGTTTAGTCGAGATTTTCTTCTTTAGATTTAAATACTACTCCCTTTTCAGAGGAAGAAGGAGATCTTTTCACATGGGCAGTGAAAGGAGTGGAAGACTGGAAAGACTGCATGACATTAAAAAGTCCCTGGGCAAAGTTGTACCAGTCTTCCTGGGAACCCTAGGGAGGATGTTAAAAGTGTGTTTAGTCTTCTGTGTCTTTTTCTTAGGGGCCTCTAGTCTGATTGTTTTAGACAAGAATCAGACATCCGCACCTCCATTAATAACCCAGCAACTTCCTCTCTTACCAGGATTTAGTGTATTCCTCCCTCCCTCTCAGTAAGAAAAAAGCAAAGTTCTCCTTTCCTGGCTAACGATGCCTAAAGTTCACTTTGATATTAGTTATACTATTCCTGGGCCTTAGCAGCTTCCCATGGAGCCTCCAGAGCTAAGTAAATCAGACTGATGGTCAGAAGGCTGCAAAAATACCTCAGAGGATCTGTCTACCCCAGACAGCTGAAAACAGGGGGATGAATGAGGGTCCTCAGAAACCTTTTTAGATATTTTTCTTTTTCTTTACTGGAAGTCCATAGAAGATGAGTCAGAAGCCATAATTAAATGCTTCAAAACCTTAAAACATCATTTCTCAAGAAAAAGTCTCAGTGATCTGAGTCTACTTATAATTGCTTTAGATATAAATGATAAGGAAATATCACAAAATCTGACTGTGGTTTTCTTCTAAACAGAAAACACATCCCATCTGGATGCCCTTTTATGATATCTGCCTACCACATGCACATTTTCCTTTCATCATAAAATATGATAAATGCCGATATAACATTCTATAGAAAAAGGAAGGTCTTCAATGGGGGTGATTATCTGTCCAAAAACTGTAGACAAAAGCTGATCACTGATTCTGAAGCTACTAAGTTGACAAGATGTATAAGCTTACCAATGGCAAGAAATTTCTGAATTTTGGCACTTTTACATCCATCTTATACCATCAAACTTGTGCACTTGAGTGGATATATAGTACACCCATCATGCATGTGAACTTTAATGGATGTGTGATGCACCCATCATGCGTGTGCACTTGAGTGGATATATGGTACACCGATCATTCATGTGCACTTTAGCGGATATATGGTGCATCCATCATGTTTGTGCACTTGAGTGGATGTATGGTGCACCCATCATGCTTGTGCACTTGACTGAAGGTATGGTGCACCCATCATGCATGTACACTTGAGTGGATGTATGGTGCACCCATCATTCTTGTGCACTTGACTGAAGGTATGGTGTACCCATCATGCGTGTGCACTTGAGTGGATGCATGGTGCACCCATCATGCGTGTACACTTGACTGAAGGTATGGTGTACCCATCATGCATGTGCACTTGAGTGGATGCATAGTGCACCCATCATGCGTGTACACTTGAGTGGATGTATGGTGCACCCACCATGTTTGTGCACTTGAGTGGATATATCGTACACCGATCATTTATGTGCACTTTAGTGGATATATGGTGCATCCATCATGTTTGTGCACTTGACTGAAGGTATGGTGCACCCATCATGCGTGTACACTTGAGTGGATGTATAGGTTTATAGGTTCATAGGTTCATAGGTTTATACTAGGCTATCTGCCCGAGGGCATTTACAAGCCTAGCCATAGTTTTGTGGCTTAACGCCACCCCTTTAGTTTGGGGAACTATGCCCATTATTTTGCTGTGCCTCTGTCGAGCAGTGACACTGAGGTAATCCCTGGGGTATACCTGCGATCTCCCATCCATTGGTCAAGATTTCTCTTGAACAAGGCCAGCGAGGTGCTCTGCCTCACATATACCGGGA
The DNA here is from genome assembly GCF_019279795.1 of Protopterus annectens. Lineage (NCBI taxonomy): Eukaryota > Metazoa > Chordata > Ceratodontiformes > Protopteridae > Protopterus > Protopterus annectens. Next base: position 62,549,720 of record NC_056739.1, on the reverse strand, counting down.
TTTTGTTCCACAGCATAGGGAGTCTTTGGGTGATGAATCTATCCCTCCAGCACGTCCTATTAATAGCCGTGTCGAGGTTTAAGTCTCCCGCCCTTGTGGCTCTGATGGATCTAGATTTTTTGAGGTGAAGCATGTTCATCAAATCTGGGTTTGACATGGCCTTGTATGTCAGGCACAGGTCACCTCTGAGCAAGCGGTAAGCGACTGAATAGAGCTGGAGTTCTTTCAGTCGGGCAGCATAGGGCAGATTTTTGAGACCCTTTATCCTTTTGGTGAGGAACTTTTGTGGCCTCTCCAGCTGCTGCAAGTGTCGGGTCAGATACATTCCGAATGGGGCATTGTACTCAATCATTGGTCTGATGAGTGATGAGTACAGGGAGACTATGACCTCCCTTGATCTAGATGTGAATCCCTTCATGATAAGGTGGGCAATGTAGAAGGTCTTCCTAACTACTTTAGCAACATGGGTGTCGAATGACAGGCTGCTGTCAACCTGAGTCCCCAGGTCCCTGATAGCTTCTTCTGTGCTCAGTGGATTGCCACCTATATAGTAGCTAGGGGTAACCTTGTTTTTCCCGAAGGGTATGACTATGCATTTTTTGGCATTTAACTTTAGGCCATGGCTCTGGCACCAGTTATCCATTTCTGTGAGACCCTTCTGAAGGATATCTGTGTCAGATGTGTTTTCGACTACGGCACCCAGTTTGCAGTCGTCTGCAAACTTTGTCAGCCATAACCCTCCTGTGTTTGCTTGTACTTCGGAAAAGTAGATGCCAAACAGGAGTGGGCCCAGGACTGAGCCCTGTGGGACACCACTTGTGACAGGCTTTGAGTCTGACATGGCGCCAGCAACTCTGACCCTGTGGGTTCTGTCACTCAGCCAGTTTGCAACCCATCTTGTGATGTATGGGTTAACATTTAAGCTGATGAGTTTTTCAATGATACCCGAGTGGGGTATTGTATCGAAGGCCTTCGCCAGATCGAGGTAAGCTGTGTGGACTGCCTTTCCCTCATCAATGGCCTTGGTGACTGTTTCGAAAAAGTCAACCAAGTTTAAAAGGCATGATCTGCCTTTGACAAAGCCAAACTGGGTTGGATCCAAAGTCTGCAAATTCCCTATGTCTTTATTTATGAGATCCATTATGATCCTCTCCATGGCTTTGCAGATAAGGCTTGTCAAGCTAATGGGCCGGTAATTTCCAGGGTCGGTGGAGGCACCGCCTTTGTGAAGTGGGACCACAGTTGCTGTGCGCCACTCCCTGGGTACGTATCCAGAGGTGAGACTACGATTAAACAGCTGTCCTAACTGTGGGTTTAATTCCTCATTGAGTTCGTGGAGCACACAGCCGGGGACACCATCTGGTCCCATGGATGCTGTGTTTTTTGCCTTGGAGAGAGCAGTTTTCACTTGGGCGTTAGAGATGTTTGGGGGGCTGCAATCGTTTGGTATAGATATCTCTCCTTTTGGGGGGGAGGGGGGAGAAGTTTGCACTGAACCTGTCAGCCAGTATGTTGGTAATGTCTGTAGGATCAGTAATCTTCACATCATTTTGAACTAATTCTGAGCATATCTGGGAGTTTCCTCCCAGGTTTCTAACATAGCTAAAGAAGGCCTTATGATTGTCTTTTGAATCTTTAGCTATTTTTCTCTCAAAATTTGCTTTGGATGATTTTATGAGAGCTCTTAGTTTTTTACTTATAGTGATCAAAGGTGTCTTACCTTTTAAGGATTTTGCTCTATCTTGTAGTAGCTTCCTCCTTTTGTTGTAGAGTTTGTTTATGGCTGGGGTCCACCAGATTGGATGCTTGCCTTTGGTACAGAGAGTCTTTGTTTTGCTTGGGATTGCCTTATCCATGCAGTCCTGCAGGTGCTGGTAGAAGGCATTTGTAAGTGATTCAGCGGCTTGAGTACTGTTTTCCGCCGGCTCGGGGGCCTTAAAGGAGACCACACTAGTCTTTAGAAGTGTGAAGTCGGCTTTCGAGAAGTTCTTTACTGTGGTCTTTTTTATTTCAGGTGGGGGTGGGACATTTTTATTTCAGGTGGGGGTATGGTGCACCCATCATGCTTGTGCACTTGTCTGAAGGTATGGTGTACCCATCATGCGTGTACACTTGAGTGGATGTATGGTGCACCCATCATGCATGTGCACTTGAGTGGATGCATAGTGCACCCATCATGCTTGTGCACTTGAGTAGATGGGGTTCCTGTCAGAAGAACGAAGATGCATTATGTCAAATGCGTCTTTGTTGAACTGTAAATGTCGAAGCGGCTTTTAAGTGAATTCTTTCCCTGGGAAAGAAGTCACTTGGCTGCTTCCATCACTTTGCCGTTTTCGGCACTGTAGTACAATCTCGGAGTTGGTATATTTAAGTACGGGGGGTGTGGGGGGCACTAGTGTTTAGTGTGTTTTTTTTTTTTGGGAAAAGCTAATTTTTTTCTCTGAGAAAAAAAATTGCTGTTCTGGCTGTTTGCTCTTTTTTGTTTTCATTCTTTTGTAGTCTATATAACAGCGTTCGATCTTTTGATCATCCGCTGTTATAACATAGACCCAGTGGATGTATGGGGCACCCATCAAGCCTATGCGCTTGAGTGGTTGTATGATACACCCATCATGCTTGTACACTTGAGTGGATGTATGATGCACAAGAAAGGCACCTAATGATTTAGCAGACTGGTCTGATTTTCCATATCCTCGGCAGGATATATCTTATATAGCTAAAGGCTACTGCAATAGTCATCTAATGATGAAAATCTAATTTATTTAGTTATTAGCATCTGTTTTCCAGGATTGCCCATATAGGCATACCTTTCCCCTTTTGGGTGGAGGCCCAGGAAGCAAAGTACCAGGTATAAATACCTGTACAAAAAGTACAAAAAGCAGATACGAAAACTCACAATGACTTTGAGCAATTTAACAGAATGAAGGCAAACAGAACACCTAATAAACACAGACTGGGCATTGCAAACGACAACTGAACAATTCAATAGATAAAAGCAATTTTAAGTCATGAATAAAATCTAATATAGGAGTATAACAATGTTTCACTTCAAAGAAGGTGGACAAAAAAAGAGAAAGTCATTTTCACGAGCTTTTAAAAAGTGAGGTTTGAGTATAAAAAATATTTAAGCAATGTGCTAGAAGTGATAGTTATACATCAGTGTACAGGAGGAGCAAGGTAAGAAGACAAGTTTGACTGACAACAACAGGGAAATGCATGCAAGTGCCAACACAGAAAGTGGTTGCATCATGCATTGGATGTGGGAGAGGCACAAACAGATAATGAGTAGATACACTGAGTGAAACGAAGTTTGGTGAAGGTTGAGTTAGAGGATGCAGGCTTACAGCCGCAAAGAGAGGCCATATGGTTTGAGTACATGGTTATATTTGTATTAGGTAGACTCCTCATAGAGGAAATGGTGGGCAACATTAAAGAAACAGAGTTTGAGCTGAATAAAGGTGAACACATGTTGTTGTTGTTGTGTCTTTCAGCTTTTCCCGGTTGGGGGTCACCACAGCGGAACTCCGGTCCACTAATGATCGGCAGTAGATTTTTATGTGCCGAGTTGCCAGCTCTGACGCACAATATCAATGAAGGTACGCCCATTCACACATGTCTCCACACAGAAGACGCTCTAGCTGAGAATCGAACAGGACAGTGTCTTACTGTGAGGTGACAACGCTACCGCAGCACCACCACTGTAGTAATAAAGGTGAACACATAACGTTGAAAAAAGAGAGTGAATTTAAAAGCAAATAAAGCAAATTGATTTAGTTACACAGTATAATGATACATTCAGTAAAAGAATGCATATCTTTCTGCATCACTGCACATTTTTGGCATTTATTTATAGCAGATATCTTGATCCAACTGAAAAAGTAGTTTATTTAAAAAGAAAGTAGAGATTTTCTTTCCTTGAAAGAAGACAGTGATATAATAGACAGAAAGATACAGGGCTTTATTAAAATTTAAACGTAGTTTGTCGCACAGTTAAAAGATAAATTAATAGGAGGAATGTGGTCCATATAAGTTCTGTAGATTGGAGGCACAGACATAAGGGACAGAGGGGAAAAATAATTACCTAGTGAGATTTGTCAGAAGCTGGAATAATCCTTTGCTTTATGTAAACTAATTTTAGTAATAACAGCTATGAAGGAGTATTCAAGCCCTGTTCTGGATAGTATTTGTATGCTTATTTTAAAATGCTAAAGGATAAATATTTGCAAATGTTGCTAGCAGCCTTTCATGATTGGCTTTGCTCAGCATGGGATTATAAGGATCAGGAAGAGGATGGTTACATTAATGAAAGTTATGGAAAAGAGCCAATACACATGTTTTTGTTATCTAAGAGCCAGTGCCCTCAGTTAATTGTGATCACAAGTTACCGACATTAATGTAAAAATGGATGTTAAGGGGCAAGGCAAAAAAACGTAATGCTTCTTCATATATAGTGGTTTGTATCTGATAAGCATACACATTCCTTGTAGTGGTGAGCAAAGGATTTTTTTCAAATTGTATATGATAGCTAAGGTAGACAATGAAAAAACATGCAGTAGTGTTTTCTGCATGGCTCTATTTAGGATACTGTAAGAAATAAAGTAGGAGAAAAAGTGAGAAATTGAATAAAGAATATATATAAAAACACACATATATATATATATATATATATATATATATATATATATATATGTGTGTGTGTGTGTGTGTGTGTGTGTGTGTATTTAATATTACTTTGAATGTGAATGGTTACTTTGAGTCAGTTTTGAAAATGCTGTGGGTATAAAGCAAGGGTTTTCTTTAAGCTTCCTTCTTTTCTGGCTCATGTTTGTTCAGTTTGCAAAAAGGTGTAAACAGACAGTGCATTTTTTTAATTCTCAAAAATATCCTTCTTTGCTGTTGTTCGTGAATATATAGTGAGATCAAAATAACCTAAGAAACAAATACTAAATATAATAATATATACACTGTAGCATTTCAATTTGAAAATTATATTCAGAAAAGTCAATGGTTTGATTCTGAAAGGGATAGTTTAGGAATTAAAGAAGGCAGTGAATCTTTGGAGTATAAAGACTGCAGTTTGTAAGAGAAGAGGTGTCAATGATATAGTACTAAAATATAAATAAAGGGGAGGATGAAATGAGAAAGGAGAACCTTCTGATAAAAGTGTGTTTTATTGAAAATATTTATTGTAGGTCTTGAAACATGTTTAGCAGGCATTTTCAAGCTGACAATCTAGAAATTAAATTAAAGAGTGCTTTCTTTTCTGCATTTTGAGATAGCAGGTTGAATCCCATTAAATAGGGGATTTTATACCAGCAGTCAGTAAATGGAGAGTTAACCATGATATATCCAGTATTTTTTATTATACTATTGTCTGTCAGAATCTGGTTAAACAGTTGAGGGTATGCCAGAGCTGATAATATTTCAGATGGATGAAAAGATTCCACTGCACTTATTGGTTCATAGGTTTATAGGTAGGTAGTAGGCTATTGGCCCTAGGGCCTATATAAGCCTAGGCAAAAAGGTACCCTGGCTTTCGCCACCCAAGAAAATTATTTTCCTGTGTCCCTGTCAAACAGAGCCACAGACGTGATCCCAGGGTGAATTTATTATTTCCCATCCAATCATCGAGATTTTTCTTGAAGAGTGCTAATGAGGAGCTTTGTTTGATATAGATAGCTAGTTTGTTTCAGAGCATGGGAAGTCTCTGGGACAGGAATCTATTCCTCCAGCATGTTCTGTTTATTGTGGTGACAAGGTTTAGGTCCCTAGAGCGTGTAGCTCGGAAGGATTGGGATTTCTTTAAGTGGAGCATGTCCAACAGCTCTGGGTTTGACATAGCTTTGTATGTTAGGCAGAGATCGCCTCTGAGTAGGCGATATGCAACAGAGTAAAGCTGGAGTTTTTTGAGACGGTCTGCGTAGGGCATCTGTTTGAGGCTGGTTATCCTCTTTGTGAGGTATTTCTATGGCCTTTCCAGTTGTTGTAGATGTCTTGTGAGGTACATACTAAAAGGGACATTGTACTCTATAAAGGGTCTAATGAGTGATGAGTATAGGGGAACAATTACCTCTTTTCCTGGATGAGAAACCTTTTCTGATGAGGTGTGCACGTAGAAGGATTTCCTGACTACTGTGGCAATGTGATTATCAAAGGAGAGACTACTGTCCACCTGTAACCCAAGGTCTCTTATCACACTTTTGGTGTTAAGTAGACTACTGCCTATGTGGTAGTGCATGGGTACAAAGTTTTTACGAAAAAGGATGACAATGCACTTTTTGACATTGAGCTTGAGGCCATGGCTTTGACATCAGGCATCTGTCTCAGTGAGGCCCTTTCGTAGGATGTCCACATCATTAGGAGTTTTGATTATGGCTCCTAGTTTGCAGTCATTTGCGGACTTCATTAGCCCAAGATCTTCTGTGTTAGCCTGTACTTCAGAGAAGTAGATACAAAACAGTAGAGGACCTCGGACTGAACCCTGTGGTACTCCAATTGTCACTGGTCTGAAGTCGGATTTGGAGTCTACTACTTTCACAGTGTGGGTTCTGTCAGTGAGCCAGTTGGCAAACCATCTTGTGACATAGGGATTCATACCTAGCTTAGTGAGTTTATCTATAATTCCAGAGTGGGGATGGTGTTAAAAGCCTTGGCGAGATCTAGATAGGCTGTGTGAACCACCTTACCCTCATCTATGCCTTTGGTGACTGCTTCAAAGAAATCTATTAGGTTTAGGAGACATGATCTGCCTTTTACAAACCCGAACTGGGTGGGGTTCAGAGTTAAGAGATTACCAATGTCTTTGTTTATAAGTTCCATGATGATACGTTCCATGGCCTTGCAGACCAGGCTCGCCAGACTAATGGGGTGGTAGTTCCCAGGGTTCGTGGTGGATCCCCCTTTGTGGACTGGGATAACCGTCACTGTGCACCATTCAGTGGGCACAAAGACTGAGGTGAGAATATGATTGAACATGGTACTTAGGTGGGGTGTTCTGTAGCTCATGTAGAACGCAGCCTGGGATGTTGTCAGGTCCCATGGATGCTGTGTTCTTGGCTTTGGAGAGTGTGTTTTTTACCTGTGCAGTCATGATTGCAGGAACTTTGCATTCTTCCATTATAGAGATGGGCCCTTTTGGGGGTGGGGGGGTAAAATTAGCACTGAACCTATCTGCCAGGATGTTGGCAATATCAGTTGGTTCTGTATATTTAGTGCCATTGTGTTGTAACTCAGAGCAGATCTGAGTGTTGACATTGATATTCTTGACATAGCTATAGAATGCTTTGCGGTTGTCTTTAGAAACAGTGGTGATTTAGTTTTTGTAACTAGCTTTGGAGGATTTTAAGAGGGATCTCAGCTTCTTACTGAGGCTGACCAGGGAGTTCCTCCAATCATAGGATTTTACTCTTTTTTGCAGCAGTTTCTTTCTTTTGTTGTAGAGTTTGTTTATGGCAGGGTACCACCAGATTAGCTTCCTTTTTTTGGAGGATAGGATCTTGGTTCTGTTAGGGATAGCACAATCCATGCACTCATTTAAGTGCTTATAAAGTGCATTTGCGTAGGATTCAGCAGTCATGCCTCAATTGTCCACCTGCATGGGTGTCGTGAAATTTGCCACTTCTGACTTAAGAAGTGTGAAGTTGACTTTGGAGAAACTTTTTACGGTGGTTCCCCTAATGGGGGTGGGTGGGGCTGGGATGTGGATGTCTAGGGTGATTAGCTTGTGGTCGGATCTAACACTAATTTAGTTGGGAGGGTGGCCTAATGGTTAAGGTGTTTGCCTTACAAACACAAGGTGCAGGGTTTGAGTCTCATAAGGGATAATTGGCTAAGCTTAAAATGGCTCGCAAGGGTAGTTAGCTTAGTACTACTCTATGAACCTATGAACAAGGAATTGAATTCTGGTGTGGAACACTGGTCACCCATGTTGGTAATGACCAAGTCTAGGATATTGCTGTCCCTGGTGAGGGTGTGGATAAGTTGATCCAAGTCGAATTTATGAATTCCAGAAAACATTGAGCAAAAGAGTTGCTACATGAGTAGTTTTCCTAGTTAATGATGGGGCAGTTGAAATTGCCCATTATTAGGGTGTTAGGCTGTACCCTAATATTTTCCAGTGTATCAAAAAATGAGGAGTGAGAATCCTGGGGCATGGTGGGTGATCTGTAGCAAGCTACAATTTGAATTGTGGTCTTGCCCAGAGTTAGTTGCACTTGGATAATCTTGAATGCATTATGCTGAGCAACTAGCCTGAATGCGTGGGTATCCTTAATGAATATAGACACGCCTCCACCTTTAATGTTTTGGTCCAGGTTAGGTGGCCGAAAGGTGTGGTATGAATTATAGCCTGGTAATGCAGGGGTGCTCTCTGGAGCCTTGAACCAGGTCACTGTCACTGCACAGATGTCGATGTTCTCCATTTTAAGGAGTGCCTCGAGTGAGTGCATTTTGAGGTTTAGACTTCTAGCATTGGGTAGCATTACCCTCAGATTTTGCTTGGTTTGTACCTTTTACAGTGGTGAATTTGTCATTTGAACCTTGGCTAAAAAAGGCACTATAGGGGTGTTAAGAGCCTTAGCCAGCATCCAGAATCCCAAAGGGCGACAGGCGCAGTCCATCTCTGGCAAAGCATCGTGGACTGTTGATCATATCATCCCAGGCAGACAGATACTGGATCCCCTTAGAATGGCACCAGAAACTTAGCCAATTGTTGAAGTCATCCATTTTGTCCTTGTACTGTGGTATTATTCTGGGTGATGGCAGGATGCTACTCAAAGCTAGGGTCATACGTGCCTGGGCTACAAGATCGGAGAGCTCCTCCATGTCTCTTTTCATGTAGTCCAGGGAGGTACATCTCAGGTCATTCACACCAACATGGACAATGACAGAGTCATATTTGTACTTGTTGTGGAGTTACCTGAGTGTGTGTTTTATGTGGTGGATCCTGGCACCCAACAGGCAGCTGACAGTAACTTTCTCCTTGTTTAGCCTGGTGAGTGGAACATCAAAAGACTATTAGATTATCAAAAAACATAGTGGTTTTATTCATGTCATTGCAATCAAAACTCAAAGCAATTATGACAAATAAAACATTCGGTTACATTTTTATAATACTAATACTTTACATTTGCTCTAAAATGATTAAATATCCTTACATATCAGCAAAATGTCTCATTATTTATTATACAAATCAAAATCTGTCTTTCCATATTTTCCATAAGAAAACTTCTCAAAAGTGTCTCAGCATTAGGAAAAATGTGATCCTTTTTCACCTTATAACACAAAAAACTCAAATCAATTTTACTTCTGGGAATGATTGGGAAACTCACTTATGAATATTTCTGGTACTCTTCCCTCATTTCTGAACTTTCATGCAGTCTAAAATACCTTTAAAACTCTTACTGCTTCCTCACAAAACAATTGCTTTCAAAAAGACCTTTGCATTTCAGCATGTCCTTTTTAGGAAGCCATTGGCATCCCTGTCTACACTCAAAATCTTTCAAGAAATGGAATTTACTTAACAATTTCATTCCCTAATATTCCGTTACAAGGGGTTTTCCATGATTTCCCACTAAGTACAAAACGTATCATGAGTATTATTGTACACTTGCAATTTTTTTCATACTTCGAAGATTTCAGATTTTCGGGGGGGGGGGGTTCCACAATGCCCAACATGTATTATCTTCCCCTTCCAAAACTACCCTTTTCTGCTACAACAACCAACTCTCTAACACCTGTCCATACAAATCTGATTTTTGTATGTATATATTATGAGCAAATGCTTTTTGAGGCTGTACAAAAGATGGAGGCTCATATGAGTAAACTTTCTATTCCATGGAGTTTTTGCCTGCACCATTTGTAGAGGACTACAGTGCAATTGCACTACAGTGGGGTTAGAGAATTTACCCTTACCCCAATGTTATATGGTCTTGGTGTTGTTATATATAATTAGCAGGGGGTGTGGGGCAGTATAGGGGAGCTTGCCCCAATGCCAAAAAAAAAAAATAGTTTTTGTTTCTTTCTATCATTTTAGATTCAAAAGTTCAATGTTTGATGAGACCCACACACATATATAAATGGGTCCCCTTCAGATGATCGAAGTTTTAAATAAAACTTTGAATTTCATTCGGCTGAGACCATATGATCGAAGTTTTAAAACTTCAAACGTTCTGAATGGAGATCTCCATACAGCACGGAATGGGAAATTTTCCATTTTCCTCGCTATAGGGCGATCTCAGAGTTGGTATATTTAAATAGCAGAGGTTGTGGGGGGTGAAGAGGAGTTTGCCCCCCTGCAAGAACATCCAGGAAAAATGTTCTGTTTTGTTTTTCTTTTTCTTTAAGGTGTCTGAAGATTTGAAACTTCGATCATATGGTATCAGCCATATGAAATTCGAAGTTTTAAAACTTTGATCATCTGAAGTAGATCCAGATAAATATATATATATATATATATATATATATATATATATATATATATATATATATATATATATATATGTGTGTGTTTGTGTGTGTGTGTGTAAATGCATGAATAAGTTTTGGTTGACATATGGAATGTCAGCTGTAACATATAGAATCACAATTCATCAATGAAAACTGATCTAATTTTCATGGCCAACCCAAATAAAAGCTGAAACTCTATGCATTTATGGTGTTTGGTGATTTTGTATTTGTATATGTGTTTGTATATCACACACACACACACACACACACACACACACACACACACACACACACACACACACACACACACACACACACACACACACACACACACACACACACACACGTGTCTCATCAAGCATCAAACTCTCATAAGAGAGAATGCAGAATGAATGATCATTTTAGATTGAATATAAATTAATCAAAACCAACAAAATCTATATATATACATATATATATATATATATATATATATATATATATATATATATATATATATTTTTTTTTTTTTTATTGCAGGGGGCATGTCAGTTTGTCAAATGGAGCAATGATTGCTTCTTACAATATTGAGATGGCAATATCAAAAGCTGGGACATCGAACATCAAAATCAATGAAAAATACAGTTTTTGGATGTTGCACTTCCTATAACAGTTGATGTTTGAATTCCTCACTGCTGCAGTAGCCTTTAGGTTAAATGTTGTTGTTTCCTGCCTAAGAAACAACATCCGTCCAGCTTCTAAAAGCTCTGCCCCCCCTGCCCACACACACATATATCTTCACTTTGAATACTAATTGGCTAATCCCAAGGAGGGAAATCAGCAGTCCGAATGAAGACTTCTTCAGGCCTTTCTTGCCTGTATAACTAGAGAAGAGCATAACAGTCCTGAAACAAACAAGCAATAAAAACAAGGAAACATATAAAGTAGAAACAAACACAACCCCACTTTATATTCCAGTTACAATTATATAGAAGAGAAGGGGGTGGAGGGATGGTACCGCTACAGTAGCAGTGAGGAATTCCAACATCTACTTTTATAGGTAAGTGCAACTTACATGATGTCAATCATTTGCACTGCTGCAAATTACCAAAGTCTACCCAACCTGGGTGGATCCCTGAAAAATGGTATTAACAAAGCTAGTCCTGGACCTCAAAATGAAATCCAGTTTGTAATGCCTTGTAAAAGTATGTACAGAGGACCATGTAGTTGCCTCTAAAATGCTTCTAGAGTCTATTCCTTTCCAGTATGTCAATGAAGAAGTCACGGCTCTGGTAGAATGTGCCTCGATCCTGCCTTTAATGGATTTGCTATGATGGGAATAACAAAAAGTAATACCTAAGGATAACCACCTGGAAATTGTCTATTTAGACATGTTATCCCTTCCTTTGCCCCTTGATAAGAAATAAATAGAGGACCAGCTTTTCTAAAGGACTTAGTTCTATCAAGATAAAACCTGAGCTGCCTATGCACATCCAGAGTACGCAGAAGAGGTACAGCTGTCCAAGTCAGGAACCTTAAGTCAGTTTGATGGAATGGATCAAAAGGTGACATAGTCAACTTCTCCAGCTCAAAGCTGTTATCCCAAAAAGGAGAAACATGTTTACAAGGAGATTTCAGGTGTAAAGTTCCTTTTAAAAGTGTTTTTCCACAAACAGACAAGAAAAAGGAGGATCCATGAGCAGAAATGCTGAAGTTGCCACAAGATAAACCTTTGTAAATGAATGAGAGAGAGGCAAAAGCAAAGTAACAGACAGAAATATCTGTGCCCTGGTAGTACAAAATACTGGATGAGCCTTTGATTATTGGCTTGGCATCAGCTAGAAAGAGTGGCACACTGGTGCAGCAGTTAGAATTGTCATCTCACAGCAAGAGGTTGTCCAGTTTGATTCTTGGCTGGGGTGCCTTCTGTGCAGAGTCTGCATGTCCTCCCTGTGTTTACATGGGGTCGTCTGGGTACTCTTGTTTCCTCCAACATTCTAAACATATGCAGTAGGTGGATTGTACACTTTAAATTGGCCCTAGGTGTGAGTGTGTGCATTCGAATGTGTGTGGTGCACCCTCCAAGGAGGGTTGGGCTTTGGGCTAGTAACCTGAGCCTGTAAAACCCATTACTACTACAGAAACATTGAGTATTGAAAGGTACTCATTGCCCAATGTACAACATGGTGAATAATGGCGAAAGAGAGATCAACAGTTACCAATATATGATTTGCTAATAGCAGGTTTACTTGCCTCCTTTTCTACCTGCTGCATTTCCTTATGAACTAAGTGCCTAAAAGGTATCATAACTGAATCATCCAGGGAGTTATTTAAGGTAGATTGAGACTGTGGTGTATAAATCTCTCCATTTCTTGTGTGAGTAGATCCAGGTTGTGAGGAAGTTTGTGGTAGTCACTGCTGGCCAGTTCCATAAGAAGGGAGAATCAATGTTGGATGAGCTGAAAGGGGTTCATCACAAGGATTTCTGGAATATCCTTTTGAATCTTCAGAATTACTCTGGATATCAGCTGCAAGGGTGGAGATGCATAAAGGAATGTTCCTTGGGAATGAAAATGCATTTGTTTCCCAGGTTAACATGTAATGAGCCATGGAAAAAAAATGTGTTTAGTTGTCTGTTTCGAAAGAGCTGAACAGATCTATTTGAGGTGTTCCCCACAACTAGACAAGTTCCTGGAAGACCACCTCATTCATTTTCCATTTATGAGAGTCTGTCCTGGTCTTACTTAGCTTGTATGCACTCTATGTTTTGCTCTGATGGAATGTTAAGATGCTTAGGGGGCTAAGGAATGCTGAAGACATACCTCCCACGCCTTCGCAGCCAGCCTGCATAGGGGTTGCGACTTTGTACCTCCCTGATTGTTTATGTACCACATGACTAAGGTATGGTCTATAATCACTTGAAGAGATGCTGGAGACCATATAGGTGATGAAGACTTCGAGGCATGGATCACAGGCAGCATCTCCTTTATGTTGATGTGCCTCAGCCTGTATAAAACTCACCACAGGCCTTACCTCTTTACCTCAATGGAAACTGATCCCATATCAAAATCTGTCAATCTGTTGTGTGAGATTGGTTTAGGGTCTGAAGAGAAAATGTGAGACTTGGGTTAAGTTGAATTTGTTGCCGCTGCAAAAGTATTTACCATTTTATACAGTCCAAAACTGGAATTTGAAACTCCAGAGAATGCAAATGCTGGGTCCTTGTGTTTTTTTAGAAACCATTGCATCTGTCTCAGGGGAATCATGAGAACCACAAAAGCCATGAGCACTGGGATCCTGATAAATTTTTTTGCAGACATGTGACTGGTTGAAGTACAGGAAAGATTCCAGATGAAATTCCACCATCCTCCTGTGTTAAAAAGACCTTTCGAAGAGAAGAATCTATAAGGCAGCCCAAAAACAGAGTCCTGTCAGTTGGAGTCAATGAGAATTTTGAAATATTTACCTGGAAGCCCGGACTCTCAACAGATACATAATCCAAGTTAATGACTCTTGCTCTTAGCATTTGGATTAAGACTTTGCAAAGACAAGTAAGCCATCTAAATAAGGAAAACTGTGAACATCATTTAGTCGGCAATAAGCTATGACTAAAGCTAGGTATTTTCTGAACACCTTTGCAGCGTATATAAACCAAAGGGTTCTGCAGAAAACTGATAATGTGACCCAGAAAAAAGAACCTTAGAAATTTCCTGAAGGCTATGGTTACAAGAATGCGGAAATAAGCATCTTTTAAATCTAGTGTAACCAAGTAAGTCTTGGAAGGAATGGGGATAACAGGTTCAGTAAGGTCAACATTTTGAACTTTGTTACTTTCATATACAGATTGAAAATTAAAGATCTACTACTGGTCTCCAAGAGGCCTCTTTCCTTGGTACCAGAAACATTCTGGAATAGAAACATTTGCCCCTTTGAATTATGGGCAGTGATTCCATGCCTCCACGAGTGTGTAAATAATGAATCCTGAAGAAAATATTTAGTTTTGTTTGGAACTCCCCTGAAAGGAGGCTTTTGTATCCAGTACCCTCATGAATCACTTTTACCACTCAAGAAGCTAAAACAATCTTTTGCCAAAGGGAGGTGTAGAGGACTAATTTATGGGACAGAACTGCAGAGATACTGGCCAGAGGAGAGGGAATGGATGAAAGAGTGGTGGCATAGTCATTCTGTACAGCTGATCTGTCCTTTTTCCTGAAAGGGCCACTGTTTCTTGTTGTTACTTCCCATCTCTTTTTAGCAGCTTTTTAGCTAGAAAAATAATTGGTTTTGCTTATTTGGCTTTTCTGTGAAAGAGGGAGACCTATAAGATTTGTATTCGGGTACAAGAAAAGCCTTAGAAACTCCCTGAATTAGTTTCTCCCTTTCATATTGTTTGAGAACCTGGGAAGCAGAAGACCAAAACAATATCACATGATCTAAAGCAGAATTTAAGATGTCAGACTTTACTTCATCAGCAAACATTGGTTATGTTCCCAGTCACACCCTCTCAACATTGTAGCAGTAGCAATGCCTCTAGATGCTGTTGCTGCTCAGTCATACACACTCTTCAAAGCATATTTACATACCGGGTAGAAACAGTTTGGCTCAAAAAGGAGCTTTGTTCTATAGGAAGAGTGGTAACCAGTTCCCTCAGACTGTCCACATAACAAAGCATATATGCCTGGCACTTTAGAATTCTGAAGGCTAACGCAGGAAAAAGAAAACATTCCCTCACCTAAACGGTTCAACATTTTGCCTCCTTTGTCATGAGAAGAAAGGTTTGTGTTAAAGGAAATACCTGTTATCAGCATGAAATGCAGGTGAAATTGCTGTTGGTTCAGATCTAAGGTGAGAGTAAGTAAATTAATTAGTCTGAGGTACCTTATACAATGTAACTGCTTTTTTTTGGGACAGAGTAATTGGTATCTGGATCACAATAGGCAGCATTCAACACATCCACCAGGGCTGGCAAAATAGGAAGGCTAGAAGAGGAATGAGGTATATCCTTTTGTAGCATATTATAGTATGTCATCAGTTCAGGGGGCACATCTGTTCATTCCATTTAAAATACCTCATTCATGTTGGCTACAATCTGATTAAAAGAAAATTCTTCCGCAGGAAGATAAGAATGAATATTTTCCTCACAATCAGAGAGTTTGGCTTGGGAATCTGCAGGAGAAAAAGACCTAGCTCTGTCAAAGTCAAAATTATCAGACCCTGCTTCTTCATGGATAACTTCACAGGGGATGCCCACCTGTAATGGCTTCTGTATACCAGAACTCAGTGCCTATAGTGTCTGCCCTGCTAAGGTAAGAAATTCAGTTTTCTTAACTGTAATTACAACTTCAGATGAACAATGTTCAGTCTTTTGTTTTCTTTTCTTAATAGGAATTCCTGTGGAAGAAAACCGACTCAAAGGAGTGACATCTGCCCAGTCTAATGGTCTCTTGTCCAGATTACCTTGAGAAGGATCTCCTGGAGTGTCTCCCAGATGTAGAGATGATGGTTGTCCCATTCCTATATCAGACACTGAAACTACCAAAGACGCTGTGGTTGAACCCTGGTTCATGATGGCTGAAAGGACAATAGAGGAAGCCTGAGAGGTGAGTGATCTATGGAACAGCCAGTGGGCACTGCAGGTTCACCCACTGTCATCTGAGGTGAAGACTAAGCCCACAATAACAGCAAGGACTCCTTGGTAATTAATCTTTTCTTTTTAGGTGCAGTGGGAATACAACTAGCAGAACCGGAGTACGTATCCATGCTGTAGCTGAGGAAGAGAATCCAAAAGCAGTAAATTTTGTTGGTGGCATCATTTGTAAGACAAGTTGTCAATAAGCAACATAGTTATACTTGCAACACTTTTCCCTGTCCCAGCTCAAGAAAAAATCACAAGCAGAAGGAAAATTTCCTGTCAGTACCCCATTCAAATGCTTAAAAATACTGGCAAAAAAGCAATATGATAGGTATCTTGTCACAAAGTGAACATACACATTACACTAGCACATACATTCCTGCCCATCCCTATAGTAAAGCTGTTTGTCCAAAAAAAAAAATCAACGTTTATACAAGCAGTACATACATTCTCACAATATAGCTCCAATTAAGTTAAAAGACAATGATAACAAATAAAAACAGTCCCTGCTAAGAAACTTCTGATATTGTGAAAAAAATACTGGGTTTCTTTAATGGGAAATATCACTTTTAGTCAATAAATAGAATAAATATTATTTTTCGTAAAAGGGCAATTATTAGTATGTGGAGGTAATCCTCAATGGTGACTTATCTGCCAGAAATGAAGCTCTTAGCCAATTACTTATCCTAAAAAGTCTGGGGGATGCCTCTTCTTGAGAAGGTAAGAAGCTATTGAAGATTGGGATGCATGGCTAGGCTTAAAAAGGCCCCTGTGGTCGTTAGTCTAGTAAACACCTATGAACCTATAAGAAATCTTTACTCTGACTGATGATTTCCTCCTTATGATTCACCATTTATCAGTCAGAGTGAAGGTTTTTGGGGGAGACAGAGCTTTAGAAACTAGCCTGTTATTCTCTAGGCAAGAAACAGCCCTATACATCTAGGGAAGCATTCCCTTCTGTGTCCTCAAATCTCCCTGGGAATTTTACACAGACACACACACACACACACACACACACACACACACGCACACACACACACGCACACACACACACACGCGTGCGTACACATGCACACATGCACACCCGCACAAACCTGCTCTGTAACTGCACAACAGTGGGGAAAGGGTTAATTCCTCAATCACTGCCTTTCTGTGATCTCAGCCAACAAAACCCCCATTCACTTCCCTCCTTCAGTGTTTCAACTTTCTTCATCGTTGGCTTGATATTGTGAGGTTTGATCTCACTGTTTGGTGAAAGGAGTGTGCGTGTGTGTGTGAGTGTGTGTGTGTGTGTGTGTGTGTGTGTGTGTGTGTGTGTGTGTGTGTGTGTGTGTGTGTGTGTGTGTGTGTGTGTGTGTGTGTGTGTGTGTGTGTGTGTGTGTGTGTGTGTGTGTGTGTGTGTGTGTGTGTGTGTGTGTGTGTGTGTGTGTGTGTGTGTGTGTGTGCTGTGTGTGTGTGTGTGTGTGTGTGTGTGTGTGTGTGTGTGTGTGTGTGTGTGTGTGTGTGTGTAAGTGTGTGTGTGTGTGTGTGTGTGTGTGTGTGTGTGTGTGTGTGTGGTGTGTGTGTGTGTGTGTGTGTGTGTGTGTGTGTGTGTGTGTGTGTGTGTGTGTGTATGTGTGTGTGAGAGTGTGTGTGTGTGGTCTATATATCAGCCATTAATTTGTTCTACTCCTCAAATGTTTTGAAACTTTTGTACATTTTGTAAATTAATACATTGGATTTACCATGTACCCAAAGCATTACTCTACCATTGTACCTTTTTATTGTCAATTATGTATTTTTATAGTATTGTCCATTGGCTTGTGTGGTCAGTTTTTGACCCTGGGCTGAGATTGAAATTGGTCAGAATCAATCAGTACACTATGACCATCAACAGATTCAAATAAATAAATAATATAAATTCTATGCAAGATCCTGTTAAGAGAGAGTCAGAAAAAAGCAAAATATGTCATGTCTGCAGCTAGTTAGGTCTGGCTTTATTGACCTGAATGCACCAGTAATAGGGTTGCCAGCTCACATAAGGCAAATTCCTAGAGATGCTATTTTAAGGGTTTATATCAGAACATTAAAAGCACCAAATCTCGAATGACATAACGTCGAAATGGATTCATTGAACAATCAAAACATCGAATCCATGTCAATGGTAGTTACCAAAGGTGACAGGTAACATAACTCCGAGATCACGCTACAGTGTAGGAAATGGAAATCTTCCATTTCTGCATGATCTCTGAAGCAGTATGTTTAAGTGGCAGGGGTGTGTCTTTGTTTGTCATCTGCACTCCGGAAGTTTTTTTTTCCCCCAATTCGATGTTCTGAGGTTCAATGAATCAAGTTCAATGTTGTGTCGTTTGAAATTTTGAGCATTCAATGTTGTGATATACACCCCTATTTTAATGTTAAACACAAACCGTATTGTTTGGCCTAAGTGCTGTCCGACTCTGAGGCTATCAGTCTTTGATATGTTAATATTCATAATGATTGTACAACGGATACTATGTACAGGAAAAGTTCAAAACAATAATACAACTGTAAACTAATTATTCAAATGTTCATTCTGTGTGCTTTGGTAGAGTCACAAAAACTACTTGTGCTTAAAAGTATATTTCTGATCTGATCTTGCAGCCACCAACAATTTGGGTGTCTTCATCAGGAATTCATGAAACTGAGAACAACTGTACCTCAAATTTTTACACAACTGCAGCTTAGGTCGCAAAACATCAACTCCCAGATGTTTTTTTTCTTTGGTTCACAAAGAATTCATCACAGTGAAAGTTCGTTCACATGAAGAATTCGACACAGGTATAGAAAATGCAAAGGATACAACTTTAAAGAGTTAAAATCCTTCCATCAATCGACCACTTGTTCATTTTTTCCACCAGATCTGTTTGGACGTCCTGCAGACTACAGTAGTCATCATTGTACTTGTCTTTGTCAATGTAGTTCCAAGTCACTGGTTCTTTCAAGGTTAAAGCTCTCATTGTTTGAAACTGTGGACTTCTTTTAAGCATGTCTGCAGCAGCCATCTGCAATTTTCTGTCTTACTCCAACCATAATATCATGCAGTTTGAAACTAGTAGTTTGATCCAACTCTAACATTAGCACACTACTTTGAAAGACCTGCATAACACTACTCACTTTCTTCATCTTTAAAGGCATCCCAAATTACCATCTTGTTGGTACATAACTTGAACAATGATTGGAGCTGTGCAGTTCATTTGGCATATCCGGAAAATTCAGCATAGACTTTGAGAATTGCCTGTTTAACACAATTATGCAGAATATGGCATTTGCAATTCACCAAAATGAGTTTAAAATTCAATGCAGCATTATTTTCTCTGTCACTTCAACTAATCTACTCATTATCACCTCACTGCCGTCATCTGAATCTTCATAAAAGTCTAGCAAACTGTGTTTTATACCTTCTTGTTTTGAAAAATACTAGGCTTTAATTGGGAAAAGTTTAACGCTTCCTTTGTTTGAAGAGTCAGTTGGTATTGAAAAGTACTTTGACTCTTGTAAGTCAGAGATCAACTGTTCTTTTGAAGCAGGAGGGGGATCCTTTTCAGTTATATTAGTTGCTTTCATTCTTCCACAAGCAATCTCTTTCGCAATACTAGATTCTGGGAAAACAGTTCCCATTACATTGTTAAGCTGTGATGATGCTTAACACTGTGGTAAGTTAGAGTTACTTCAGCAGCTGTTATAAGATCGT